>NC_090879.1:22201925-22216925 GCF_036669935.1 Montipora foliosa
CATCAAAACCTCAAATTTGGTGATTTTCAACCATTGTAGTCATGCCGCCGTACATATAACCACAAAAAAGATACAGCGATTTTGAGAAAGGTTGTCGGAAAAAGTGCACGCGGACAATCCTGACAAAGGTATTGTGGGTGATTTAAAGTGCCACTGTTTTTCAAAGAAATTTAAAAAGAAATCGTACGGGAGGCCACTGATATATGTTTTGCGAGTGCTGAAGGAAAGGAACAAGTAGGTTCGACAGCTACAGTCGTGTAGAAAACAACTGTATTGATATCCCATATTACCTTGGGGATTGTCGAGTGCACTCTATTCTTGACAAACTTTCTAAAAAATAGCTGTATACTAAAATGTATAGGGCATGCCGGGGGGATCCAAGATTTTTCTTAGGAAGGGGTGCAGCACTAAAGAATGGCATAAGCTGATTGGTGACATTTTTTTTTTTTGCAGAAAATACCGTCGTAATAGAAAGTTGCAGGTCATCTCAGGTGGTGGGGGGGGGGGGGGTTGCACCCTTGCACCCTCCCCCTAGATCCACCCTGGACTGTGCAGGACAATTAGTTTCCTCTTTTAAAACAGTGTATCATTGTTTATGTGGTGGTTGTTGTTGCCGTCACTAATCATCGTTTCTTAAGCTCCCCCATTAGGGACTAGAAGTCCCACATCATAAATTTTCACCGTGCTGACCACAAACAGTACAGAATTAATTGCCTAATTTAAAGGTGCCCCAAGAATTGATTACTGAATCATTGATTGGAAAGATAAAGTCAAGTTAACTCAAATTTGGTTTTGGAAAAGCCAGGGAGAAAAAAAAAATCAAATTGTTTGGAGTGTTAGATCACCAATACTGCAACCCTGCTCTCAAATCCAAACTATACGCACCCAAAACCAAGAAATTGGTGCAAGGTAAAGTTTCTGCACTTACAGTACCAAACATCCCTTGTTTGTCATCTCCTTTAATAATTTGTTGATTTTATGTTACAGGGTGCCAATTTTGTGCCCCAGCGCTAGAAGACTATGCACTTACATTAAGTTCGTTTACTTTTTCTTGTTAAACTGTCAAAAGATAAAAAGGTTTTATAAAAGTTTCCAGTAATTGGACCAGTGGTGACCAAGATATTGGGCTTGACTTCCAAGTACGTAATAATTGTTTACTTCTTAAACACAGAAAAGATGCAACCGGCCCGTTGGTCAAGACACAACACTGGGATTGAATGGTTGCACAGGTAGCAGCATGCCCTAAAATTAATAATAAATGGCGGGCCCACCCAACACCTCTATTGAAAATTTCATCAAAGTATCTGACACAAAAATCCAAATACGATAATACTCCTCAGATACAGCGCAAGCTGATCATGAAAACGTGCTGAAAATATTAAAATCTGGAAGCTCCCATTAATCAAGGAATCGCATTCTACAACTTAATTATTTGGGCTTCTGAATCCCTATTGGTAAAAGTTCGCGAAAGGCGCGATCCGAAGCCAAAATGGCCATACTATTACTTTATACAAAAAAAATTATCAAGAAGAACAGACTAGTAGCAAATAGAACATGTGAGTGACTAGAACAGTCGATCGGAATATATGGTGTACTACGTGTTGTACGACATTTGATCAAGTTTACAATTCAGCTTGGTTTGACAGCGACTTCCTTGTTTTGGTAGGTCTAAGTATATTTTTTTCCTTGCATAATCCGATTTATTCTTGACATAAAAGCCATTATTGATAGGGACAAATGAGAAAACAAACTGGAAAACGTTTGCGTTTACAATAAGTTCAGCGAAACAGACATGCATGAAACCGAATGAAGTTGATTACGTTCGGTTTGTCTCGCCTGCTGAAGCTTTCAAGGATAGACGGGGATAAATGCCAGAGTGAGCTTGAATTAATCGCAGACAAAGAAGCGGATCACGATTCAGATGGACAGAAACACGAAGCAAAAACATGAAAAACATGACACGTACCATTGCTGTTTCTAAGCTTCATGGAAAGACACGATGTGCGGATTAACTTACCTTTCTCCAACCCGAGAAAGGGAAACCTACAATCCAAAAATTGTTCAACGAATAAGCGTTCCCAAAAACTCGCACAAAAAACGAAGAATGACCCCCTCTTTTGCACTGTAAGGCCAAGAGAGCGTAAAACCTGAGAAACCAGACCGCCGTTTGGGAACCCAAAAAAACTTTTTTTCAGATAGTTTCCCTCTTCCTTATTGTTGATCCTCCTGGCAGCGGCAAAAGATGGCGTCTTTCCACGCCCTCCTAGCCCATAATAGGAACGACGTCAAGAAAGATGGGGACCTAGTTTCAAATATGGCCGGCCTATTTTGTCGCGCTTGGCGAAAGTCCTCTCGAAGACAACAAAATATCCTTGTCTCACAGACAAGACGTGGTATTAGGAGACACTTTCCTCCCAAAAAAATAGAAAGTAATCTGGAAGTAAAAATTCACCACGACGTTGCCGGGCAAGGGAGCGAGCGATGGTGTGTTTGTGTATGCCAGGTGCTCTTGGGGTCAACACCAAAGTGACTTCGCGCCACAAAGACGGGGCTCAGTGATGGAATTTACAGTTGTTGCCTTCGCGAATCCTCGTGGATACGGAAAATCAATTCCTCCTAAACGTGATTTCCCAACCGGCTTTTTCTGAAGAGATGATGCTGGATGATGCGGCTGGATTAATGAATGCTCTTGGTAAGCTGGGGCATTCCTATCCGACCCAATCCACTCCCCGGAACTCGTGAAACCTGAAAGTTTGATATTTTGTTTGGGCACCAATGAAAAAATGTTTTCAATCTGTTTCTCATTAAGTTGGTTTCCCGTAGGGGGAAAAAAATCATTCCTGTGCAGAAATCTAAAAATCAAAGCAGCTATCCTTGAGGAGGAGGGGTTGGGGCACAAAATGACCACCAGAAGTTATAGGCTAAGTGACTAATTCCAAGGTACAATAGGCTGGATCCTGTTACAAGAACTTAGATTTTATCATGTTTTTATAACCCTGTATTAGAGAGAGATCTAGCTATTTAACATGCTTGTTTTACACATTGTGATTTTGGGACCAGTCAATGGAAATCCCAACCCACCACCTCCGGTCACTGGAAAAGTCTCTGCTGATGAGCCAGAAAGGCACAATCAGGCCGGCTGCTTATCTCGGGTTTCCGTAGCAGGAAGCAACTAGGAGTATTTATACTCCCCTGGATGGGATGATAGTCCATCACAGGGTTACCCACAGCATGTCCCCGGTACCAATTTATACACCTGGTTGGAGAGACGGCACAGTGAGAGTTAAAGTGTCTTGCCCAAGAACACAACACAATGTCCCCGGCACATGTGGACCCGAACACGGACCACTCGATCCGGAGTCAAGCGCTCTAACTATGAGGCCCACGGCGCCTCCCAGGAAGTCGTGTAGGGGAAATACGGAAATGAATATCACTTTTGAAAAGGAATTTGTCATGTGGGGGGGTGGTGAATTTAGACAAAAAATTGACATTGAACAACCACGGGCACAAGAGGGGCACAAGAGAAGCACAATTCAAAGAAGGTACGGATCTTTTGAAGAGCTAAATTCTGAGACCTGAAGACATACACTGCTGGCAAAGCAAAAACGTTCCATCTACTTGTGACGTACATATAGAAATGTGGCGTTCAAAACACGTTAGCACTGTGAAAAGACATCGTCAAGAAGGTGTTCGTATTAAAACGTATCCACTCAGGAGAAAGGAAAGACCAGTGGATAAATGAGGTTGTAAATCAGCATCTTTGGACCTTGAAGGGAATCTATGGTGTTATTTGTGGTGGACATAATTCAGTGAAATGCTTGCCTTTCAGTTTGAAAAGAAAAAGAACTGCCACAGTAGAGTAGAGTAGTTTCCACTATTAGTGCATTGTGTATCACAAAAGCAACCAAGTGGTGGGGGGAAAAAAAGTGACTTTCCATGAGCTTTGGTGACAAATTTCACTTATCCATCATTTAAAGTTTCCTTCTCATCATTATTTTGTCGCAGGCCTTTCTAAAATATTCCCTCCTGGGATGGAGTGATGGTGGGATAACATCTTTGATACTGACATCCAAATATCCTCATTGCATTGATAGTATGGTGGTGTGGGGAGGCTAATGCCACTGTTACAGAGCAGGGACATTAGAGCTTTATTGAGAAAATAAGAGAAACATCAAAATGGAACCCCAAAATGAGAGAACCATTAGAAGGTAAGATAGGATGGCTTGAAGAGTTTATCAATAGAATCTTGTTACAAAGGTAAATTCTGCTTCTAAATAGAGACACAAATTATACCATACATTGTGCATTATGAAGTCAGTTTTGCCCATGATACAATTACCTGTCTTCAATATCAAGTACTGGTTTGGAAGTTTGCAATCCACAATCACTGATTCTGACCATTGGGAAAAGTGTGGTGGTCCTGGAAGGGGGGCGGGGGGGGGAGGGGTGGGAGGGTACTAAAAAAAAATAATTAATGGGGAGACTCCACTTCCAGGGGTGGTGGTGGTGGATGTGATGTACACATCTAAAACGGTTTTGCACTGTACATTGAAGTAATTTTTAAATATTATTTATTATGTCACATGACATCACCATTATGGTGAAGAGTAAAACAATAATTGAATTAAAATGGATTAACATAATTAGAAAAATAAAATTAACAATAGGGAATAAAAAATATTTTCTAATTCTTGCACAGTTCCAAAATTCATTATGTTGGGATACTTGTAAAATTCATTATTTGGGATACTTTTGGGAATTCTGTTTGAAAATTCAAATTTGTCCTCAAGGAGTCTCAGCTTGGTAGGTTTAAATGGTTTTTGCTAAGTTGTCCAGAGCCTATATTTGCACTATGTGCCTAATTCAAATCAGTGATTTAAAAAGGAGAATTTTCCTGTCAGTCCTGTCAGAGAACAGAAGTGCTTTAAGTTAGGAAATCATTGTGAAAACTTGCTTGTGCATTTCGTGATTTTTGGACGGGAGTGATGTAATTGCACAAGCCGTAGGCAAGTGCAAATTTGAGAACTTTAAAAAACATCAACTTGTGTCAGATTTCACCGAAATGCAGGGAGCAAGTTCATAAAATATTGTTTTATTTATTATATTGCTCAACAAAATCATCCATTGCTTTGTTTCCATAGCAACTTCTGGTTTTGCAATCCTATAACCTCTTACTGTAACTGCATTCAACGTTGACCAATCAGAAACGCAGTTGTTTGTTTCGGACATGTATATAATTTCAGAAGGGTTGTTAGGATTAGTGGTTAGTAAATGAAGGTCTTCAATAATTTTTCAAATTCTCGATTTTTTACCCTTAACAGGGTCAGAGTTTGAGAAACTTGGTGGCACACACCTATCCTAAATTGTCGGGAGTATATCCCCCCTCCCCCCAAGACGTTGTGAGGTTGTTTCATCAAGCCTACTTGGCAAACATATTAATCCATTAGCTCTTAACATTTTTGTTTTATAATAGCATTGTATGGCAAGGAAGGTCTCCAAGAAATACAAAGTGGGTGGATAGCTGGTATCAGCAAATACTATACTGACAGGGGAGGAGACATTTGCACAAAAGCAGTCAAGAGTATCACTTTGCCCCACCGTGGTGGTCCCAGGTCAGAAGGACCCTCTGGTCCCACAGTTTCATCCTGAATACCTACATAATAACATACCAGGATCCAAGCTTCACATCATGCCACAAGGAAAACATAATCTCCATCTTCGCTTGCTGACGAGTTTAACTTGCTTGTAAAGAAATTTTTAAATGGCCAATTTTGATTTGAAAATATAGTGGAGGATGGCAGAATTAACCCATTGACTCCAAGGTTCAAAAGTCTGGCACTAGAGTAAAGTACTTACTAAGTATGCCCAGTTCAGGCCGGCTTGGGAGTCAAAGTGTAAAGGTTACTTCTATGACTGCTTCAAATACTTTGTCAAGGAAAGGATTTTGAAAACAAGAACCCACCAGAGCAGGTGAAATTTAAATTTCAGTTAATTTATTAGGCCATCAATCTGCATTGTGTGTTATTTGGTGAAGTGTTCAAACCGTATATGTAATCACCATCAGTCAAGCTTTCATAGAGCAGTTTTCATGACTGTCGAAAGTAATCAGGCGATTGCAATTGCTACGCTTAGTGAATGGTTTACAAATGTTTATCCACAATAAGAAGAAAAACCAAAACCAATCGTGACTTGCATGCATGATTTTTCCCGCACTTTGAGCGAGTTGCATGGAATTGCTACGAATTTGGATTGGTTCAATGCTCTGTTTGCACCTGCTGTGATTGGTCAAAGTAATTATTTGGTATTTGTTTTACGACACTCAATTGAAAACTGCTCTAACTGAGTACATGTCTTCTGCTAATTGGGAAAACCTATAAATCAAATCAAATGAAGGCAGAAAAATGTTGGTTTTTGATGAGATTGGAAAACCATAGTACCTACAGAAACTACTTCTCACGGCAGAGTAGAGAGCCAACAAACTCAACCCACATATCATACAAAGGCAAGTCTTATAATTGATCCTATGACACATAGGGGGGTAGGGGAGTGCTCTTATCATAGTGCCAACCCCTCTCCCTAAAATATCATCAGGGAACCATCAAAATATGCATATATTGTGTTGGAAGGCAATATAACACATTCTTTGGTAGAATTACGCAAATGTAAAAATAAGCACAACAACAAAAGGTTTACAATAAAAACTTTTTATTTTACACTGAAAAGTTAAAAAAAAACGTTTTTCTGTTACATTTATCATTTATGCACAAACGTTAATAAGAAATTAAATTTGTCCCAGGTTTTTTAAGTGTGCAGCCCTGCAATATGAGAGAAACAGATAACTTTACATTATTTTCCTGCCAACTTGACCAAATGAAAATAGCGTCAAAGTATGTCTAATTGTTACCCTGCGAGGAGTTGGTTTCTCCTACGCTTCATGAGAGAGAAATCATTGCGATGAACCGTTAGTTTCCTTGAGTGAGCCGCCGTCCAGCGGCAAGGACAAATAACTTAAATTTGAACCGGTAAAACGAGTTAGTAAACTTATTTTGGAGCTTGCGCGTGCGTTCAGCTACGTAACTGCTGCGTTTGGGAGAGCCTACTGTGTAGTGATTTCATATTTTTCTAGCGAAATAAGAGGTGATGTCAAATGCATCACGTGGGGTGTGACGTACTTTGCACATGCTCGATGGCAAATCAAACGGTTACTCGCAGTGGTTTCTCTCTCGGGAAGCGTAGGTAACAAAGCGTAGGAAACTAACTGCTCGCAGGGTATCTGATTGATAATCACTGTTTAGACTCAATTGGAAACCTCCATTAAGGCACTGTTACACTGTGCAATTTTTCGTGCAACTTGTCTCGCAATACCCTGGGCACCAGAGGTTTTTCTCGCGTGCGGCGGGAATTTTCGGTGTCGGCCAAAGGCAGACACAGCTTCGGCCGTAGGCCAAAGCCACGAGCGGAAAGACTTGACTGAAACCGGAAACCGCGCGAGAAAAGTCTCTGGCACCCAGGGTGGTCACGCAACACCATTGCGAGACAAGCTAGTTGCACGAATCATTGCCCGATGTAACATACCTTGCAACGGCCAAAACCGCTGCGAGAGCAGTTACAGAAACCGTTGCAGAAAGTAGAATTGAGTTCAAAGAATTTTTTAAGCATTGTGCAGTGCAACACCTGCCTTGCAACTCGTGTCGCAACGGTTTGCGGCAACAGCCAATAAAAATATTACCTTAACCTCATGTGATCATCGAAACGAGACAAGTTGCATGTTTCTCAGTGTAACAACCGTAAAACAACCTTTTTCATAATGCGAGAACGTTTGTAGAAATGGCGTTGCGAGACAAGTTGCACGAAAAAATGCACGGTGTAACAGCGCCTTAAAGTGAATCTTGCATGGACTTGTTTTGAAAACACAGACGATGATACTGACAGAGCCAACAACTATGGCTCTATTTTATCCCATTGAGATCCTTATAAAGGTATTATCAAAAGTACATTACCTCTTAAAATTCACATTCAAATTTGCTAAAAGAGAGATTTCACCTTTTTTTAGTCCCACATCTTACACGCTTTGAGTGTGGGGTTTAAAATGTAGGTATGGGTGTTAAACAATATTCTTTTTTTCAAAAAAGCAAAACAAATTAATACAATCTTATCTTGGTTGACGGAATATTATTGGACTTACTTATTAAAATCCAAACCACTGATTGATTGTTCGAGCGAAGAATCCGTTGTTCTCTTCTGTAAAAAAACAAAACAAAATGATTTACAGTTGTTACATCTACATATTCCTGCACTCGGCAAAGTCCTTTTTGATTTATGGCGATTTATGGCTGTTTCTGCTTAGGTGGCCTCATACACCATAAGCCTTTTTAGAGACATCACCGCCAAGCCGGCCACTTCTGATGGAGAGAACAGGACAGCCACAACACCCTTACTCTTCTCGAATAGTGCGTGGGTTCTTTAACGTCCCACAAGGAACTTATGAACATAGCAGACATTTGTTAGGCGGTTTATAGTCCTTATTCGAGATAACAGTTGAAAGTCTAACCATTTGAGTGTTCGAATTTGCGACCTCCTGTATGGCTCAACCAACTGAACCACCGGTGCTCGTTGTTGTTAACACGTGATTCGAAATCTCTTCTTGACAAAGGACACAACAAGATTGGATCGCGCAGACTTGTGTGTTGACATAATTATTTCATTCACAGATCAAGAGCTAAACATTCAACATTCATTGTTTGTGACTGCTCCTTTAATTTGTGGCTTTCTTTACTCGCATAACTGCCTTTCCTTCCTCTCACCGTGTTTTAAACAGTTATTTTGAGACCCGGATGTATTCTGTGATTGATGTTACCTTTCCTGGCCATCCATGGCGTGTGGTAAGTTCTCATAACATTTTCCCCAAGTGGCATTGGCCGGTTGTTCAAATAACGCACTGCAAAAGGAGAGAAATAAAAAGAATACGCCTTAACTTAGCTGGTGGAAAAATTAAAGATGTCACTACAACTTGTTTTATCTGAACTGACCGGGTTACTTTCTTCGTAGTTGTCAAATCACGCGTGTAAAGAAATCCAAACCGTCCATTATTAAGAATGGGAAATATGCAAGTAAGTGCCCGGGTATGATACAAATTGCTTGGAAACGGGTGAAAAATCAGAGTCCTAAACAGGATTCGAATCTACGACCCCCTAACACTGGTTAGTCTCGTTCAGGATGTCACGCAATGGGGGAGCGTTGCGTGACGAACATCGGTCGGATTCTTTACTCATTGAGCTACTAGAACTCCAAGGCGGAGCTAGGCCGTTTATTTACATCCTGGGGCCCGTTTCTCGAAAGTCCCGAAAAGCCATTTGAGAAACTGCCAACCGCCTGTTTTGAAAGCCGATCTTTTAACGTGTTTCAAGGTAACAAAAAAGGAAACATGACCGTAAAGTTTGACGACTTAAACCCTCTTCGTTCTTGAGATACAAAGGGAATTGTGACACCCGAAAATGGCCCGTAAAGTTTCGGGACTTTCCAGAAACGGGTCCCTGGATGGACAATGTGTCCCGATCTCTGCGGTCTCTACAAAGTCAAGCACCTCAATTTTTGCAAATACATGAATGTTGGAAAGGTGTAATGGGTCCGTGGGAAGGATATGATACAAGTTGCTTTCCATCATTCCATCATTCAAGTCATGTAAGTGGCCGGGTATTCTGCAGCTCAGCCAAGGTAAATTAGTGCGATGTTTACTGTTTTGACTGGGATAAATTCTTACCCTTTTCAGCCTGGCTGATGTGGTAAGAGTTAACTGGACCGACAGCTGGCAGTGGTCTTGTGTTTAAGTAAGCCGGGGCTAAACAGAAAAAAAAAATAAAAGAAAAAATGGAAATGAACAACTGATGATGAAAGTGAAGAATGATGATAAGGAGAACGACGATGATGGTAGCAAAACGAGCGATTATTACCCAGAAGATCAAAGGGCTTCTGCTCGAAGGGTATTACCACATCTGCTCCTCCGAAAAAATGTTTAAAAGTGCATACCTGATTTCAAATGATTAGAGCAAGGATCATCAATCTTTATTGTATCTCTTTCATCGTGCAAAGCTCCCTCGACAGTAACAGTATCTTTTGTGCAGTCAGTTGGATTCATGAATCCAGGACTGAAGCTACTGTTTTCTAAAAAAAAAAAAAGAGAGATTCTTCCAAGGCTCAAAATCCGAAATTTTATTTAACAAATATCGCTGTAAGGTGTAAGAGAAACTCCTTGCTCTTTTTCTTTTGTATCCTAGTTTTAAAGCTTCAAGAAATTGCCAGGATGTTGTTTTCATTTGTATATCTTACTGCATGGCTCCATGCAATTTGCTGCAGTTTTTCCTTAACCAGGAAAAACAGGAGCTTGATTGGCTCCCGTGAAACCAATCATATCAGGCACAAAGAACGCGATGAACCAATCAGAATTCAAAGCAATTATATCAACTTGATCAAAGGGCGGGAAAATTGCGCATTTCGCGTGTGGCGTGTCGTTTACTTACGTTTAGCAATTTCGCCATTCCTAGTTGCAATGTGCAATGAGTTTGCACGAAACGGACCATTTGCAATAACCATATCTGATATCTTGTCAAATTCCGAGGGCTTCAGATCACTGAAGTAGGCTTCGGCTAAAAAGAAGATTTTGAGTCAATATGGCAAATCAACTAAAGTGATCCCGGTGCAGGACAAAAGATGTGAATTCAAAGAGATTTTAACATAAGCTCGGTGAAAAGCGGAAATGATAAGGTAAAATATGAGCTAAGGATGAGAATGAGAACAGAGCCCAGTTTAGCGAAATTTTTATAGGACCGAAGGCCAGTTTTAAAACTAGGACTCGTTTATTCAGCTAAACTGTTCTTTTAACATATTTTTGGAACAGCGAAAAGCGAAGTAATTTCCCTGAAATATTAAATAAAGAAAAGAAAGAAACCAAGAATGCGTCGTACCTCTAAACAATGGATACTTCTCCTCGAACTGTGGAAATCCCGCTTCATGACCATCACGAGCAATGTCGCTTTTATTTTTGTCTTTTGGCTCTTTGGTGTTAAAGAGCTTTCGACGAGAAGCTGAAAAGGAGTAAGTTACTAAGGTTAAGCTTCAAGTTTTTAATATAGTGGCTGCTAACGTTTCGACCTGGAATTCTTGTAGGGAATGGGTTCCCAGTGTTGTGGTCTGTCCTCTGTGGTATAGCTAGAGGCCCACAAGTTAGAAACCTGTGAAAGGTTTTAAATTGCGTATCCCACTCTAAATTACGGTCGAAATAAAATTCGGTATCGTATCGTGGAATGAAAACACTGAAGTCCTTTTCACTGGAAAGAGGTCATTTCAAAAAACTGAGTAGTACATTCCCCTCACTTATAACGAACAGCTTGTTAACGTCCCATTGATCGTCCTTGTCCGAGAATACTTGAAAGTCTGAAGGCACAAATTTCCTCTTAGTTATTAAAACACGAAGAGTGTCGCTCTGCATCTCTCGATTCCAACCATTTCTGTGTCATAAAGACGAGCTCGTCGGTCTCTCCAGAGAGCTCGATGAAGCTGTGTAATTCACCAGTTGACGCAGATCTCTCAGTTACGAATTTATATTTGAATCGAAAATAAAGGAAAGGAGCTTTGTTTAAGTGCCTTGTCGTTTTCGCTCTGGAGCACTAATTGGGGACAAGGTAAACTGAAATCAACAATCAAAGCAAATGTTGGTTTTTGAGGAGAGTGGAAAGCGGAGTACCCGGAGAAAACCTCTCCGGATGCAGAGTAGAAAACCAACAAACTCAACCCAAATCAAATCAAATCAAATCAAATCTTTATTTTAAAGACATACGAAGCCGAGTCTGGGAATCGAACCCGGGCGACATTGGGAGGCGAGTGCTCTCACCATTGCGCCATCACTGAACCGCTAACATAACAATCGGCTTTACCGTTAACTTCATCTTCACTCGCTTTGGCAAATGTCCCCTTCAATATTTTAATTTCTTCCTTCAAGCAAAAGTTTTGCTTCTCCAATGCTCTTTCTCTCTCTGAAGAATGAAAAGCAAAAGTGACACTGAAATATGACTCGCTAGTCCTGAAGTGAATTAAAATAGACAAAAACATCTATAGCAAAGCTAGACACTGAGTTGTGTGCTAAATAAAATGCTCAGTGACCGTTATTCAAGTGAGAATATTAAGTGCAATGTATGTTATTCTTTTATCCGCTGTTTTATCCGTCTCATTTTGATGTTTTACTGAGTAACAGTATGACAGGATTATTGTAACCAGCGAACTAAGTTTAATGGCCCATTTACAATATAGCTTTTTACCTAGAACTATAAAGCAGTGGAACAATTTGCCCGCCACACTAGCCACAGCATCAAGTCTTAATGGTTTTAAGAGTGGAGTATTGTGAGCCTACGAATACAGCCGCCTCCCATCGGTAGGTACATCGTAGAGAGGGAATACTTGTAATGTGGTAAATGTAAATGTAAGACTTTGGATCTTTTGATGTCAGCCTTTGAACATAGCGCTTTGATCTCTTTCCGTTCTGGGTCCGTGAACACCTACCTTCAGCTGTTTGAAGTTTAGTCTTCAAATCTTCACATTCCAAATTCTTCTTCATGAATTTCTCGTTGGCCAAAATAGCAGAGTTTTTCACCTTTGTTAGCTGACCAACAGTTTCCTCCATCTTTTGCTCAAACTCATTTTCTTTTTTCTTGTGACAGTTGTTCATCCTTGACAGCTTATCGTTTAACTGAACGATTTCTCTTTCCTTTTCTGAAATCGATTGAATTGTGGGAGGTTAATCAAGGATGTTATTCTGTCACGTGTCATATTCTATCATCAATTATTATCTCTTCTTTGAGGAAGGTACAGTTTGGCTGGTGTAGTAGGCGAGGGTTATTCTGACTTGTTAATTTCAAACGTGTCATTCTCTGTCTCACAATTTCTTTTTCTATTTTTATATCAATCATTTGTTTCGTTGTTCACTTACCCTGACACTTGGTCTTGAGGGATGCCAATTCAAGTTGCAATTCTTTTTCTCTCTAAGAAAAAGAAGATATTTATTAGCTTACGCTTTCGAATTTATAGCTATCTACATTTACAGTTACATCTACATATTCCAGCACTCGGCAAAGCCCCTTTTTTGACTTACTGTATGGCTGTTTCTGCTTAGGTGGCCTCATACA
This sequence comes from Montipora foliosa, assembly GCF_036669935.1. Lineage (NCBI taxonomy): Eukaryota > Metazoa > Cnidaria > Anthozoa > Scleractinia > Acroporidae > Montipora > Montipora foliosa. The sequence goes on from NC_090879.1 coordinate 22,215,101, forward strand.
CCACAAGCCTTTTTGGAGACATCGGCCACTTCTAAGGAGAGGACAGGACAGCCGCAATACCGGAGACTTCATCGAATAGGGTGTGGTTCTTGAACGTCCCACAGGGAACTTATGAACATAGGAGATGTTGGTGAGACGGCCGGGGCTTACGCTTTATAGTCCTGTCCGAGAAGACTTGAAAGTCTAACCATTTGCAGATAAAAATTGCAATTCTAAAATCTCGAGTATTGATCTGGCCGGGGTTCGAACCCGCGACCTCTCGTATGACAACCCGATGCTCAACCAACTGAGCCTTAGTGCGTGGCTATACTGGACAAAGTATCCAAACTTAATAATGATTGACAAAAGGAAACTACAGGGAAAAAAATCAACCAGAGCTCACATGATGCTCGCCGGAAGCCTTAGCATGCGCGTACTGTGTTTAAGGATAACCCGATTAATTCTTAACCTGGTATATCCCTATCTTGCGCTCTGATAATTAGCTTACTACATCCCCGTTTTAAGCTTTGGTGCTGTATAAAATTTCCAAGCATCCAGTCGTTCAAAATTTAATAAAACAATACTGAATTTGTAGTTGTTGGATTTGAGATTTGTTACAGGAAAACTCACATCCATTGCGCGCTCATAAATGTTGTTAAATATATGGATTTTATCTGTTTGAAGTTCTAAAGAAAAATTGCACTTAAGTTTTTTCCCGAGGTTTTGAGGTCATGCTTTTTTTTCTATGAGTAAATTTCAAAACATCAAAATCTGTGTATTCATCCTCTGGTTGCCGTTTATTCAGCAAATGATTGGAACGTTGCGTCACAGAAACGATGGAGTTTTTTTGCATGCGCTTATCATTTAAACCTCCAAAAAAAAATTAAATTCACTCCGGAAAAATCACTTTGAAAACTATCATGAGACAAACTCGGGCACCACGTCGAACTGTAGGGAGAGGAAACTACTTCAACCCGGCCAAGAATTTCTAGTTGACTTTTCAAGAAACGGCGCTTAACTTTAGCAATTGCAAGCAAATATGTTTCTTAAGGGATAGCGCGAGTAAGCGAGTAACATAAATAAATAATATTTTCAAGAAATGAGCAACCGTAACATGGGATCTGCCTTCTGTACAAATGTGTGTGTGGTCTTTGAAAAGGCAACTCCTACCTGCTGAATATCCTCACGTGATGCATATGAGGCCAACTGGTTTGTGGTTGGTCCTGCCGCATTCCAGTCTCTGGTAGAAAGAAAACTCTGAGAGGCGAAAGTTTCGCCATTTTCAACTTCTCCCGACACTTGACTATTCATATGGTTAGCTAATCCACCTGGAATAGCTTGCGCATAAGCAGTAAACATTTTTGAACTTTTGCACAGTAAACTCTGAACAAAGTCGCGAAAAAAATGTTTCAATTTACCAGTTGTTATGGCAACTGTCGTCATAATTGCTGAGCTTTAAGTTTCGTTCCCAGGCTTCTTTCACTTTCACATTCAAAGCAAAGTTCAACACAATCTCGTCCCCAGAGTCCGCTTTTCTTTCGGTCAGCACCAAGAACACGGACTCTGGCCACTTCCAATTTATGCGCAGTCGTAGTGAAGATCCATTTTTATAACCGTTGACAACCGCTGTTGTTTCAAATTACTGAGCGTGCGCAGACGAGCCGGAAGTCCGTGATGTGCGGACTTCCTGCCTTGGAAGTTGTCAGAGTCCGTGTTCTTGATGCTGACCAAAAGAAAAGCGGACTCTGGGGACGAGATTGAGTTCAACCACTCATTGACAAATATTGGATGGCGTTGAGGCAGTCTATAGGCTACTTTCCAATTTGAATTGCATTTATTCTCTGTC
>NC_090879.1:22221925-22239425 GCF_036669935.1 Montipora foliosa
TCGCGCAGACGTGTGTGTTGACATAATTATTTCATTCACAGATCAAGAGCTAAACATTCAACATTCATTGTTTGTGAGTGCTCCTTTAATTTGTGGCTTTCTTTACTCGCATAACTGCCTTTCCTTCCTCTCACCGTGTTTTAAACAGTTATTTTGAGACCCGGATGTATTCTGTGATTGATGTTACCTTTCCTGGCCATCCATGGCGTGTGGTAAGTTCTCATAACATTTTCCCCAAGTGGCATTGGCCGGTTGTTCAAATAACGCACTGCAAAAGGAGAGAAATAAAAAGAATACGCCTTAACTTAGCTGGTGGAAAAATTAAAGATGTCACTACAACTTGTTTTATCTGAACTGACCGGGTTACTTTATTCGTAGTTGTCAAATCACGCGTGTAAAGAAATCCAAACCGTCCATTATTAAGAATGGGAAATATGCAAGTAAATGCCCGGGTATGATACAAATTGCTTGGAAACGGGTGAAAAATCAGAGTCCTAAACAGGATTCGAATCTACGACCCCCTAACACTGGTTAGTCTCGTTCAGGATGTCACGCAATGGGGGAGCGTTGCGTGACGAACACCGGTCGGATGCGTTACTCATTGAGCAACAAGAACTCCAAGGCGGAGCTAGGCCGTTTATTTACGTCGTGGGGCCCGTTTCTCGAAAGTCCCGAAAAGCCATTTGAGAAACTGCCAACCGCCTGTTTTGAAAAGCCGACCTTTTAACGTGTTTCAAGGTAACAAAAAAGAAACATGACCGTGAAGTTTGACGACTTAAACCCTCTTCGTTCTTGAGATTCAAAGGGAATTGTGACACCCGAAAATGGCCCGTAAAGTTTCGGGACTTTCCAGAAACGGGTCCCTGGATGGACAATGTGTCCCGATCTCTGCGGTCTCTACAAAGTCAAGCACCTCAATTTTTGCAAATACATGAATGTTGGAAAGGTGTAATGAACCCGTGGGAAGGATATGATACAAGTTGCTTTCCATCATTCCATCATTCAAGTCATGTAAGTGGCCGGGTATTCTGCAGCTTAGCCAAGGTAAATTAGTGTGATGTTTACTGTTTTCACTGGGATAAATTCTTACCCTTTTCAGCCTGGCTGATGTGGTAAGAGTTAACTGGACCGACAGCTGGCAGTGGTCTTGTGTTTAAGTATGCCGGGGCTAAACAGAAAAAAATAATAATAAAAGAAAAAATGGAAATAAACAACTGATGATGAAAGTGAAGAATGATGATAAGGAGAACGACGACGATGGTAGCAAAACGAGCGATTATTACCCAGAAGATCAAAGGGCTTCTGCTCGAAGGGTATTACCACATCTGCTCCTCCGAAAAAATGTTTAAAGGTGCATACCTGATTTCAAATGATTAGAGCAAGGATCATCAATCTTTATTGTATCTCTTTCATCGTGCAAAGCTCCCTCGACAGTAACAGTATCTTTTGTGCAGTCAGTTGGATTCATGAATCCAGGACTGAAGCTACTGTTTTCTAAAATAGAAAAAAAGAGAGATTCTTCCAACGCTCAAAATCCGAAATTTTATTTAACAAATATCGCTGTAAGGTGTAAGAGAAACTCCTTCCTCTTTTTCTTTTGTATCCTAGTTTTTAAAGCTTCAAGAAATTGTCAGGATGTTGTTTTTATTTGTGTATCTTACTGCATGGCTCCATGTAATTTGCTGCAATTTTTTCTTAACCAGGAAAAACAGGAGCTTGATTGGCTCCCGTGAAACCAATCATATCAGGCACAAAGAACGCGATGAACCAATCAGAATTCAAAGCAATTATATCAACTTGATCAAAGGGCGGGAAAATTGCGCATTTCGCGCGTGACATGTCGTTTACTTACGTTTAGCAATTTCGCCATTCCTAGTTGCAATGTGTAATGAGCTTGCACGAAACGGACCATTTGCAATAACCATATCTGATATCTTGTCAAATTCCGAGGGCTTCAGATCCTTGAAGTAGGCTTCGGCTGAAAAAAAGATTATGAGTCAATTGCAAAGAACAAACTCAATATGCAAATCAACAAAAGTGATCCCGGTGCAAGACAAAAGATGTGAATTCAAAGAGATTTTAACATCAGCTCGGTGAAAAGCGGAAATGATAAGGTAAAATATGAGCTAAGGATGAGAATGAGAACAGAGCCCAGTTTAGCGAAATTCTTATAGGACCGAAGGCCAGTTTTAAAAGTAGGACTCGTTTATTCAGCTAAACTATTCTTTTAACATATTTTTGGAACAGCGAAAAGCGAAGTAATTTCCCCGAAATATTAAAAGAAAAGAAAGAAACCAAGAATGCGTCTTACCTCTAAACAATGGATACTTCTCCTCGAACTGTGGAAATCCCGCTTCATGACTATCACGAGTAATGTCGCTTTGTACACGAGCACCCATGTCTTCTTTATTTTTGTCTTTTGGCTCGTTGCTGTGAAAGAGCTTTCGACGAGAAGCTGAAAAGGAGTAATTAAGTTACTGAGGTTAAGCTTCAAATTTTTAATATAGTGGCTGCTAACAAAACTGAAATCAACAATCAAAGCAAATGTTGTTTATTTGAGGAGAGTGGAAACCGGAGTACCCGGAGAAAACCTCTCCGGATGCAGAGTAGAAAACCAACAAACTCAACCCAAATCAAATCAAATCTTTATTTTAAAGACATACGAAGCCGAGTCTGGGAATCGAACCCGGGCTACATTGGGAGGCGCGTGCTCTCACCACTGTGCTCACATCACTGAACCACTAACATAACAATCGGCTTTACCGTTAACTTCATCTTCACTCGCTTTTGCAAATGTCCCCTTCAAGATTTTAATTTCTTCCTTTAAGCAAAAGTTTTGCTTCTCCAATGCTCTTTCTCTCTCTAAAGAATGAAACAAAAGCCTAAGTAACACTGAAATATGACTCGTTAGTCCTGAAGTGAATTAATATAGCTATAATCATCTATAGCAAAACTAGACACTGAGTTGTGTGCTAAATAAAATGCTCAGTGACCGTTTTAAGTGAGAATATTAAGTGCAATGTATGTTACTCTTTCATCAGCTGTTTTATCCGTCTCATTTTGTTGTTTTACGGAGTAAAAGTATGACAGGATTATTGTAACCAGCGAACTAAGTTTAATGGCCCATTTTCAATATAGCTTTTACCTAGAACGATAAAGCAGTGGAACAATTTGCCCGCCACACTAGCCACAGCATCAAGTCTTAATGGTTTTAAGAGTGGAGTATGTGAGCCTACGAATACAGCCGCCTCCCATATCATCGGTAGGTACATCGTAGAGAGGGAATACTTGTAATATGGTAAATGTAAATGTAAGACTTTGGATCTTTTGATGTCAGCCTTTGAACATAGCGCTTTAATCTCTTTCCGTTCTGGGTCCGTGAACGCCTACCTTTAGCTGTTTGAAGTTTAGTCTTCAAATCTTCACATTCCAAATTCTTCTTCATGAATTTCTCGTTGGCCAAAATAGCAGAGTTTTTCACCTTTGTTAGCTGACCAACAGTTTCCTCCATCTTTTGCTCAAACTCATTTTCTTTTTTCTTGTGACAGTTGTTCATCCTTGACAGCTTATCGTTTAACTGAACGATTTCTCTTTCCTTTTCTGAAATCGATCGAATTGTGGGAGGTTAAACAAGGATGTTATTCTGTCACGTATCATATTCTATCATCAATTATTATCTCTTCTTTGAGGAAGGTACAGTTTGGCTGGTTTAGTAGGCGATGGTTATTCTGACTTGGTAATTTCAAAACGTGTGATTCTCTGTCTCACAATTTCTTTTTCTATTTTTATATCAATCATTTGTTTCGTTGTTCACTTACCCTGACACTTGGTCTTGAGGGATGCCAATTCAAGTTGCAATTCTTTTTCTCTCTAAGAAAAGGAAGATATTTATTAGGTTACGCTTTCGAATTTATAGCTATCTACATTTACATTTACATCTACATATTCCAGCAGTCGGCAAAGCCCCTTTTTTGACTTACTGTATGGCTGTTTCTGCTTAGGTGGCCTCATACACCACAAGCCTTTTTGGAGACATCGGCTACTTCTAAGGAGAGGACACGACAGCCGCCATACCGGAGACTTCATCGAATAGGGTGTGGTTCTTGAACGTCCCACAGGGAACTTATGAACCTAGAAGATGTTTGTGAGACGGCCGGGGCTTACGCTTTATAGTCCTGTCCGAGAAGACTTGAAAGTCTAACCATTTGCAGATAAAATTGCAATTCTAAAATCTTGAGTATTGATCCGGCCGGGGTTCGAACCGCGATCTCCCGTATGACAACCCGATGCTCAACCAACTGAACCTTAGTGCGTGGCTATACTGGACAAAGTATCCAAACTTAATAATGATTGACAAAAGGAAACTACAGGGAAAAAAATCAACCAGAGCTCACATGATGCTCGCCGGAAGCCTTAGCATGCGCGTACTGTGTTTAAGGATAACCCGATTAATTCTTAACCTGGTGTATCCCCTTTCTTGCGCTCTGATATTTAGCTTACTACATCCCCGTTTTAAGCTTTGGTGCTGTATAAAATTTCCAAGGATCCATTCGTTTAAAATTTAATAAAACAATAGTGAATTTGTAGTTGTTGGATATGAGATTTGTTACAGTAAAACTCACATCCAATGCGCGCTCATAAATGTTGTTAAATATATGGATTTTATCTGTTTGAGGTTCTAAAGAAAAATTGCACTTAAGTTTTTTCCCAAGGTTTTGAGGTGATGCTTTTTTTTCTATGAGTAAATTTCAAAAGATCGATATCTGTGTATTCATCCTCTGGTTGCCGTTTATTCAGCAAATGATTGGAACGTTGCGTCACAGAAACGATGGAGTTTTTTTGCATGCGCTTATCATTTAAACCTGCAAAAAAAATTAAATTCTCTCTGGAAAAATCACTTTTAAAACTATCATGAGACAAACTCGGGCACCACGTCGGACTTTAGGGAAAGGAAACTACTTCAACCCGGCCAAGAGATTCAAGTTGACTTTTCAAGAAAAGGCGCTTAACTTTAGCAATTGCAAGCAAGTATGTTTCTTAAGGAATAGCGCGAGTAAGCGAATAACATAAATAAATAAATAATATTTTCAAGAAATGAGCAACCGTAACATGGGATCTGCCTTCTGCACAAATGTGCGTGTGGTCTTTGAAAAGGCAACTCCTACCTGCTGAATATCCTCACGTGATGCATATGAGGCCAACTGGTTTGTGGTTGGTCCTGCCGCATTCCAGTCTCTGGTAGAAAGAAAACTCTGAGAGGCGAAAGTTTCGCCATTTTCAACTTCTCCCGACACTTGACTATTCATATGGTTAGCTAATCCACCTGCAATAGCTTGCGCATAAGCAGTAAACATTTTTGAACTTTTGCACAGTAAACTCTGAACAAAGCCGCGAAAAAAATGTTACAATTTACCAGTTGTTATGGCAACTGTCGTCATAATTGCTGAGCTTTAAGTTTCGTTCCCAGGCTTCTTTCACTTTCTTTCACATTCAAAGCAAAGTTCAACACAATCTCGTCCCCAGAGTCCGCTTTTTTTTCGGTCAGCACCAAGAACACGGACTCTGGCCACTTCCAATTTATGCGCAGTCGTAGTGAAGGTCCATTTTTATAACCGTTGACAACCGCTGTTGTTTCAAATTTCTGAGCGTGCGTTGACGAACCGGAAGTCCTTAATGTGCGGACTTCCTGCCTTGGAAGTGACCACAGTCACTGTCCGTGTTCTCGATGTAATGCTGACCAAAAGAAAAGCGGACTCTGGGGACGAGATTGAGTTCAACCACTCATTGACAAATATTGGATGGCGTTGAGGCAGTCTATAGGCTACTTTCCAATTTGAATTGCATTTATTCTCTGTCCGGAATTGAACTTTCAATTACGCAGACGCGCATCATCTGCGGCGTGAGTGGTTGAATTCGCGCGGCTTGTGGTTCACAAAGTAACCCTTGCAGATGTATCATTTCACGAATTTCAAATGCGTTAAGAGTGATTGTTGACTTCCTGTTGTTATTCTTAAATGCGCTGCAAAATCCTTGTATTTCATCGCCTTATCTAGGATTTTGAGAGAATGAAATAGCATCTAGCATCTTGATGAGTAAAGAACCCACGTCTTTATTAACAAAAATGATACAACTGAAATTAACCAAAACTTACAGAAAAAATATGAAGTCAAGCCACTATTCTAAAATATCAAAATCTGGAGTAGTAAAATTACTGCCCTTTTTCATTTCCATTGTCCAAGAACAAATATCTAAAATTGTAATGAAAATAATAAAAAGAGAACTGGAGAACTGTTAGAAAAGAGTAAAGCGCATATAAAGCGTATTCATGCGTCTGTTTTGTCGGACATTTTTGTGGCTATTTGCGACAACTTTGATGCTTTATGATGCTTCAGTCTCGATGCCGATGGGCAGATGGCATCAAGGACCGCATGAGAAACTGCACGGCAATTGCGAGAGTGAATGGACAATGGGTACAGTGCGTCTCTGAGCCCCACTTATTGCATTGGATCAGCTGAACTCAGTTCATGATGCATACGAGATCATTAATTCGTTTTCATTTTGCCGGGCTGCCCAGAAGCATGAAGCATAGTATTCGAGAAAGGTGCTTTTCTGCCTTAACTGTACCTAATCCTCCATCTTCGCTTTGCTGATGAGTTTAACTTGCTTGTAAAGAAATTTTTAAATAACCAATTTTGATTTGAAAATATAGTGGAGGATGGCAGAATTAACCCATTGACTCCCAAGGTTCGAAAGTCTGGCACTAGAGTAAAGTACTAAGTATGCCCAGTTCAGGCCGGCTTGGGAGTCAAAGTGTTAAGGTTACTTCTGCTTCAAATACTTTGTCAAGGAAAGGATTTTGAAAACAAGAACCCACCAGAGCAGGTGAAATTTAAATTTTCAGTTAATTTATTAGGCCATCAATTTGCATTGTGTGTTTATTTGGTGAAGTGTTCAAACCGTTATATGTAATCACCATCAGTCAAGCTTTCATAGAGCAGTTTTCATGACTGTCGAAAGTAATTAGGTGATTGCAATTGCTAGGCTTAGTGAATGGTTTAATAAGCACTTAATGACTGGCCCCAAGGGAAACAGTGAATTTTGTTTCCCCGAGACCCTCAATGTTCCCCGAGGCGAAGCAGAGGGAAACATTGAGGTCAAGGGGAAACAAAACTCACTGTTTCCCGAGGGGCCAGTCATTAAGTGTTTTGTTATACCTCCCAACTCAAAATAGAACAATACACAGATAAAAATTATTTGCTTGACGTCGGCTGGCGTACAGACTTGCCGCCGTTTCAAAGGTGCACGACCTGATCACGTGTGAGTCGAAAGTTCAAGTTGTTGTTGCCCTAGGGCGTCATGAAGTTTTGTTCGCCCTAGGGCGTCATGAAGTTTTGACCAATGACACCTGACACGTTCTCCTCCAATCAGAAAACGTATTTGAGTTGGGAGGTATAACAAAAATGTTTATCAACCAATAAGAAGAAAAACCAAAACCAATCGTGACTTGCACACATGATTTTTCCCGCACTTTGAGCGAGTTGCATGAAATTGCTATGAATTTGGATTGGTTCCTTTCTCTGTTTGCACCTGCTGTGATTGGTCAAAGTAATTATGTGGTATTTGTTTTGCGACACTCAATTGAAAACTGCTTTAACTGAGTACATGTCTTCTAATAATTGGGGAAACTACAAATCAAATCAAATGAAGGCAGAAAAATGTTGGTTTTTGATGAGATTGGAAAACCATAGTACCTACAGAAACTACTTCTCGCAGCAGAGTAGAGAGCCAACAAACTCAACCCACATATCATACAAAGGCAAGTCTTATAATTGATCCTGTGACACATTGGGAGGTAGGGGAGTGCTTTTATCATAGTGCCAACCCCTCTCCCCTAAAATATGGAGTCTTGTTACCCCAGGTGGAGTTGCTGTGAAGGTCAGACTATAACACTGGTAGCCAAGTGCCATTGGAGCTAAAAGTCTCAGAAAACAGTGAATTAGTTTATTTGTTGCATCAGGGAACCATCAAAATACGCATATATTGTGTTGGAAGGCAATATAACACAGTCTTTGGTCGAATTATGAAAATGTAAAAATAAGCACAACAACAAAAGGTTTACAATAAAAACTTTTTATTTTACACTGAAAAGTTAAAAAAAAACGTTTTTCTGTTACATTTATCATTTATGCACAAACGTTAATAAGAAATTAAAATTTGTCCCAGGTGTTTTTAAGTGTGCAGCCCTGCAATATGAGAGAAACAGATAACTTTACATTATTTTCCTGCCAACTTGACCAAATGAAAATAGCGTCAAAGTATGTCTAATTGTTACCCTGCGAGGAGTTGGTTTCTCCTACGCTTACTGAGAGAGAAATCATTGCGATGAACCGTTAGTTTCCTTGAGTGAGCCGCCGTCCAGCGCCAAAGACAAATGAAATTATTTTGGGGCTTGCGCGTGCGTTCAGCTACGTAACTGCTGCGTTTGGGAGAGCCTACTGTGTAGTGATTTCATATTTTTCTAGCGAAATAAGAAGTGATGTCAAATGCATCACGTGGGGTGTGACGTACTTTGCACATGCTCGATGGCAAATCAAACGGTTACTCGCAGTGGTTTCTCTCTCGGGAAGCGTAGGAAACAAAGCGTAGGAAAGTAACTGCTCGCAGGGTATCTGATTGTATAATCACTGTTTAAACTCAATTGGAAACCTCCATTAAGGCACTGTTACACTGTGCAATTTTTCGTGCAACTTGTCTCGCAATACTCTGGGCACCAGAGGTTTTTCTCGCGTGCGGCGGGAATTTTCGGTATTGGCCAATTTTCGGTGCCGGCCAAAAGGCCGAAGCCACGAGCGGAAAGACTTGACTGAAACCGGAAACCGCGCCAGAAAAGTCTCTGGCACCCAGGGTGGTCACGCAACGTCATTGCGAGACAAGCTAGTTGCACGAATCATTGCCCGATGTAACATACATTGCAACGGCCAAAAACGCTGCGAGACCAGTTGCAGAAACCGTTTCAGAAAGTAGAATTGAGTTCAACGAATTTTTTAATCATTGCGTAGTGTAACACCTGTCCTGCAACTTGTCTCGCAACGGTTTGCGGCACCAGCCAATGAAAATGTTCCCTTAACCTCATGTGATCATCGAAACGAGACAAGTTGCATGTTGCTCAGTGTAACACCCGTAAAACAACCTTTTTCGTAATGCGCGAACGTTTGTAGAAATGGCGTTGAAAGACAAGTTGCACGAAAAAATGCACGGTGTAACAGCGCCTTAAAGTGAATCTTGCATGGACTTGTTTTGAAAACACAGACGATTGTACCGACAGAGCCAACAACTATGGCTCTATTTTATCCCATTGAGATCCTTATAAAGGTATTATCAAAAGTACATTACCTCTTAAAATTCACATTCAACTTTGCTAAAAGAGAGATTTCACCTTTTTTCAGTCCCACATCTTACACGCTTTGAGTGTGGGTTTTAAAATGTAGGTATGGGTGTTAAACAATATTCTTTTTTTCAAAAAAGCAAAACAAATTAATACAATCTTATCTTGATTGACGGAATATTATTGGACTTACTTATTAAAATCCAAACCACTGATTGATTGTTCGAGCGAAGAATCCGTTGTTCTCTTCTGTAAAAAAACAAAACAAAATGATTTATAGTTGTTACATCTACATATTCCTGCACTCGGCAAAGTCCTTTTTGATTTATGGCGATTTATGGCTGTTTCTGCTTAGGTGGCCTCATACACCATAAGCCTTTTTAGAGACATCACCGCCAAGCCGGCCACTTCTGATGGAGAGAACAGGACAGCCACAACACCCCTACTCTTCTCGAAGAGTGCGTGGGTTCTTTAACGTCCCACGAGGAACTTATGAACAAAGGAGACATTTGTTAGGCGGTTTATAGTCCTTATTCGAGATAACAGTTGAAAGTTTAACCATTTGAGTGTTCGAATTTGCGACCTCCCGTATGGCGCAACCAACTGAGCCACCGGTGTTCGTTGTTGTTAACACGTGATTCGAAATCTCTTCTTGACAAAGGACACAACAAGATTGGATCGCGCAGACGTGTGTGTTGACATAATTATTTCATTCACAGATCAAGAGCTAAACATTCAACATTCATTGTTTGTGACATTCAAGATCATTGTTTGTGACTGCACCTTTAGGGTGCGTTCGATTGACCGTGTTCCGGAATAGGAATATATGGAATACAAGTTGGAAATCCTTCGTTTTTGTGGAGATTCACATTAAAATTGTCAAACATTTACTATAATGCTATTTTACACATATTTTTATCATCCTTGCAGCTTCGAAACGCGCCAAACATACCGTTTTAATCATCACTCCACGTATTCTTATTCCGGAATTGAGTCAATCGAACGCGCCCTTAATTTGTGGTTTTCTTTAGTCACATAACTGCCTTTCCTTCTTCTCACCGTGTTTTAAACAGTTATTTTGAGACCCGGATGTATTCTGTGATTGATGTTACCTTTCCTGGCCATCCATGGCGTGTGGTAAGTTCTCATAACATTTTCCCCAAGTGGCATTGGCCGGTTGTTCAAATAACGCACTGCAAAAGGAGAGAAATAAAAATAATACGCCTTAACTTAGCTAGTGGAAAAATTAAAGATGTCACTACAACTTGTTTTATCTGAACTGACCGGGTTACTTTATTCGTAGTTGTCAAATCACGCGTGTAAAGAAATCCAAACCGTCCATTATTAAGAATAGGAAATATGCAAGTAAGTGCCCGGGTATGATACAAAGTGCTTGGAAACGGGTGAAAAATCAGAGTCCTAAACAGGATTCGAATCTACGACCCCCTAACACTGGTTAGTCTCGTTCAGGATGTCACGCAATGGGGGAGCGTTGCGTGACGAACACCGGTCGGATGCGTTACTCATTGAGCAACAAGAACTCCAAGGCGGAGCTAGGCCGTTTATTTACGTCGTGGGGCCCGTTTCTCGAAAGTCCCGAAAAGCCATTTGAGAAACTGCTAACCGCCTGTTTTGAAAAGCCGATCTTTTAACGTGTTTCAAGGTAACAAAAAAGAAACATGACCGTGAAGTTTGACGACTTAAACCCTCTTCGTTCTTGAGATACAAAGGGAATTGTGACACCCGAAAATGGCCCGTAAAGTTTCGGGACTTTCCAGAAACGGGTCCCTGGATGGACAATGTGTCCCGATCTCTGCGGTCTCTACAAAGTCAAGCACCTCAATTTTTGCAAATACATGAATGTTGGAAAGGTGTAATGAACCCGTGGGAAGGATATGATACAAGTTGCTTTCCATCATTCCATCATTCAAGTCATGTAAGTGGCCGGGTATTCTGCAGCTTAGCCAGGGTAAATTAGTGTGATGTTTACTGTTTTCACTGGGATAAAATTCTTACCCTTTTCAGCCTGGCTGATGTGGTAAGAGTTAACTGGACCGACAGCTGGCAGTGGTCTTGTGTTTAAGTAAGCCGGGGCTAAACAGAAAAGAAAAATAATAAAAGAAAAAATGGAAATGAATAACTGATGATGAAAGTGAAGAATGATGATAAGGAGAACGACGACGATGGCAGCAAAACGAGCGATTATTACCCAGAAGATCTAAGGGCTTCTGCTCGCAGGGTATTACCACATCTGCTCCTCCGAAAAAATGTTTAAAAGTGCATACCTGATTTCAAATGATTAGAGCAAGGATCATCAATCTTTATTGCATCTCTTTCATCGTGCAAAGCTCCCTCGACAGTATCTTTTGTGCAGTCAGTTGGATTCATGAATCCAGGACTGAAGCTACTGTTTTCTATAAAAAAAAAAAAAAAGAGATTCTTCCAACGCTCAAAATCCGAAATTTTATTTAACAAATATCGCTGTAAGGTGTAAGAGAAACTCCTCGCTCTTTCTCTTCTGTATCCTAATTTTAAAGCTTCAAGAAATTGCCAAGATGTTGTTTTCATTTGTATATCTTACTGCATGGCTCCATACAATTTGCTGCAGTTTTTCCTTAACCAGGAAAAACAGGAGCTTGATTGGCTCCCGTGAAACCAATCATATCAGGCACAAAGAACGCGATGAACCAATCAGAATTCAAAGCAATTATATCAACTTGATCAAAGGGCGGGAAAATTGCGCATTTCGCGCGTGACATGTCGTTTACTTACGTTTAGCAATTTCGCCATTCCTAGTTGCAATGTGCAATGAGTTTGCACGAAACGGACCATTTGCAATAACCATATCTGATATCTTGTCAAATTCCGAGGGCTTCAGATCCTTGAAGTAGGCTTCGGCTAAAAAAGAGATTATGAGTCAATTGCAAAAAACAAACTCAATATGGCAAATCAACAAAAGTGATTCCGGTGCAGGACAAAAGATGTGAATTCAAAGAGATTTTAACATAAGCTCGGTGAAAAGCGGAAATGATAAGGTAAAATATGAGCTAAGGATGAGAATGAGAACAGCCCAGTTTAGCGAAATTTTTATAGGACCGGAGGCCAGTTTTAAAACTAGGACTCGTTTATTCAGCTAAACTGGTCTTTTAACATAAATATTGGAACAGCGAAAAGCGAAGTAATTTCCCTGAAATATTAAATAAAGAGAAGAAAGAAACGAAGAATGCGTCTTACCTCTAAACAATGGATACTTCTCCTCGAACTGTGAAAATCCCGCTTCATGACTATCACGAGTAATGTCGCTTTGTACACGAGCACCCATGTCTTCTTTATTTTTGTCTTTTAGCTCGTTGGTGTGAAAGAGCTTTCGACGAGAAGCTGAAAAGGAGTAAGTTACTAAGGTAAGCTTCAAATTTTTAATATAGCGGCTGCTAACAAAACTGAAATCAACAATCAAAGCAAATGTTGGTTTTTGAGGAGAGTGGAAACCGGAGTACCCGGAGAAAACCTCTCCGGATGCAGAGTAGAAAACCAACAAACTCAACCCAAATCAAGTCTTTATTTTAAAGACATACGAAGCCGAGTCTGGGAATCGAACCCGGGCGACATTAGGAGGCGCGTGCTCTCACTACTGTGCCCGCATCACTGAACCACTAACATAACAATCGGCTTTACCGTTAACTTCATCTTCACTCGCTTTTGCAAATGTCCCCTTCAAGATTTTAATTTCTTCCTTTAAGCAAAAGTTTTGCTTCTCCAATGCTCTTTCTCTCTCTAAAGAATGAAACAAAAGCAAAAGTAAAACTGAAATATGACTCGTTAGTCCTGAAGTGAATTAATATAGCTATAATCATCTATAGCAAAACTAGACACTGAGTTGTGTGCTAAATAAAATGCTCAGTGACCGTTTTAAGTGAGAATATTAAGTGCAATGTATGTTACTCTTTCATCAGCTGTTTTATCCGTCTCATTTTGATGTTTTACTGAGTAACAGTATGACAGGATTATTGTAACCAGCGAACTAAGTTTAATAGCCCATTTTCAATATAGCTTTTTACCTAGAACGATAAAGCAGTGGAACAATTTGCCCGCCACACTAGCCACAGCATCAAGTCTTAATGGTTTTAAGAGTGGAGTATGTGAGCCTGCGAATACAGCCGCCTCCCATATCATCGGTAGGTACATCGTAGAGAGGGAATACTTGTAATATGGTAAATGTAAATGTAAGACTTTGGATCTTTTGATGTCAGCCTTTGAACATAGCGCTTTGATCTCTTTCCGTTCTGGGTCCGTGAACACCTACCTTTAGCTGTTTGAAGTTTAGTCTTCAAATCTTCACATTCCAAATTCTTCTTCATGAATTTCTCGTTGGCCAAAATAGCAGAGTTTTTCACCTTTGTTAGCTGACCAACAGTTTCCTCCATCTTTTGCTCAAACTCATTTTCTTTTTTCTTGTGACAGTTGTTCATCCTTGACAGCTTATCGTTTAACTGAACGATTTCTCTTTCCTTTTCTGAAATCGATCGAATTGTGGGAGGTTAAACAAGGATGTTATTCTGTCACGTATCATATTCTATCATCAATTATTCTCTCTTCTTTGAGGAAGGTACAGTTTGGCTAGTGTAGTAGGCGAGGGTTATTCTGACTTGGTAATTTCAAAACGTGTGATTCTCTGTCTCACAATTTCTTTTTCTATTTTTGTATCAATCATTTGTTTCGTTGTTCACTTACCCTGACACTTGGTCTTGAGGGATGCCAATTCAAGTTGCAATTCTTTTTCTCTCTAAGAAAAGGAAGATATTTATTAGCTTACGCTTTCGAATTTATAGCTATCTACATGTTTACATTCATATCTACATATTCCAGCACTCGGCAAAGCCCCTTTTTTGACTTACTGTATGGCTGTTTCTGCTTAGGTGGCCTCATACACCACAAGCCTTTTTGGAGACATCGGCCACTTCTAAGGAGAGGACAGGACAGCCGCCATACCGGAGACTTCATCGAATAGGGTGTGGTTTTTGAACATCCCACAGGGAACTTATGAACGTAGAAGATGTTTGTAAGACGGCTGGGGCTTACCCTTTATAGTCCTGTCCGAGAAGACTTAAAAATCTAACCATTTGCAGATAAAATTACAATTCTAAAATCTTGAGTATTGATCCGGCCGGGGTTCGAACCCGCGACCTCCCGTATGACAACCCGATGCTCAACCAACTGAGCCTTAGTGCGTGGCTATACTGGACAAAGTATCCAAACTTAATAATGATTGACAAAAGGAAACTACAGGGAAAAAAATCAACCAGAGCTCAATGCTCGCCGGAAGCCTTAGCATGGGCGTACTGTGTTTAATTTAGGATAACCCGATTAATTCTTAACCTGGTATATCCCTTTCTTGCGCTCTGATATTTAGCTTACTACATCCCCGTTTTAAGCTTTGGTGCTGTATAAAATTTCCAAGGATCCATTCGTTTAAAATTTAATTAAACAATACTGAATTTGCAGTTGTTTGATATGAGATTTGTTACAGGAAAACTCACATCCAATGCGCGCTCATAAATGTTGTTAAATATATGAATTTTATCTGTTTGAGGTTCTAAAGAAAAATTGCACTTAAGTTTTTTCCCGAGGTTTTGAGATGATGCTTTTTTTTCTATGAGTAAATTTCAAAACATCGAAATCTGTGTATTCATCCTCTGGTTGCCATTTATTCAGGAAATGATTGGAACGTTGCGTCACAGAAACGATGGAGTTTTTTTGCATGCGCTCATCATTTAAACCTGCAAAAAAAATTAAATTCTCTCTGGAAAAATCACTTTTAAAACTATCATGAGACAAACTCGGGCACCACGTCGGATTGTAGGGAAAGGAAACTACTTCAACCCGGCCAAGAGTTTCAAGTTGACTTTTCAAGAAAAGGCGCTTAACTTTAGCAATTGCAAGCAAATATGTTTCTTAAGGGATAGCGCGAGTAAGCGAGTAACATAAATAAATAAATAAATAATATTTTCAAGAAATAAGCAACCATAACATGGGATCTGCCTTCTGTACAAGTGTGCGTGTGGTCTTTGAAAAGGCAACTCCTACCTGCTGAATATCCTCACGTGATGCATATGAGGCCAACTGGTTTGTGGTTGGTCCTGCCGCATTCCAGTCTCTGGTAGAAAGAAAACTCTGAGAGGCGAAAGTTTCGCCATTTTCAACTTCTCCCGACACTTGACTATTCATATGGTTAGCTAGTCCACCTGGAATAGCTTGCACATAAGCAGTAAACATTTTTGAACTTTTGCACAGTAAACTCTGAACAAAGCCGCGAAAAAAGATGTTTCAATTTAACAGTTGTTATGGCAACTGTCGTCATAATTGCTGAGCTTTAAGTTCCGTTCCCAGGCTTCTTTCACTTTCACATTCAAAGCAAAGTTCAACACAATCTCGTCCCCAGAGTCCGCTTTTTTTTCGGTCAGCACCAAGAACACGGACTCTGGCCACTTCCAATTTATGCGCAGTCGTAGTGAAGGTCCATTTTTATAACCGTTGACAACCGCTGTTGTTTCAAATTTCTGAACGTGCGTAGACGAGCCGGAAGTCCTTGATGTGCGGACTTCCTGCCTTGGAAGTGACCAGAGTCACTGTCCGTGTTCTTGATGTAATGCTGACCAAAAGAAAAGCGGACTCTGGGGACGAGATTGAGTTCAACCACTCATTGACAAATATTGGATGGCGTTGAGGCAGTCTATAGGCTACTTTCCAATTTGAATTGCATTGTCTGTCCGGAATTGAGCTTTCAATTACGCAGACGCGCATCATGTGAGGCGTGAGTGGTTGAATTCGCGCGGCTTGTGGTTGGCAAAGTAGCCCTTGCAGATGTATCATTTCACGAATTTCAAATGCGTTAAGAGTGATTGTTGACTTCCTGTTGTTATTCTTAAATGCGCCGCAAAATCCTTGTATTTCATCGCCTTGTCTAGGATTTTGTGAGAATGAAATAGCATCTAGCATCTCGATGAGTAAAGAACCCTCGTCTTTATTAACAAAAATGATACGACTGAAATTAACCAAAACTTACAGAAAAAATATGAAGTCAAGCCACTATTCTAAAATATCAAAATTTGGAGTAGTAAAACCACTGCCCTTTTTCATTTCCATTGTCCAAGAACAAATATCTAAAATTGTGATGAAAATAATAAAAGGAGAACTGGAGAACTGTTAGAAAAGAGTAAAGCGCATATAAAGCGTATCCATGCGTCTGTTTTGTCAGACATTTTTGTGGCTATTTGCGACAACTTTGATGCTTTATGATGCTTCAGTCTCGATGCCGATGGGCAGATGGCATCAAGGACCGCATGAGAAACTGCACGGCAATTGCGAGAGTGAATGGACAATGGGTACAGTGCGTCTCTGAGCCCGACTTAGAGCATTGGATCAGCTGAACTCAGTTCATGATGCATACGAGATCATTAATTCGTTTTCATTCTGCCGGGCTGCCCAGAAGCAGAGTATTCGAGGAAGATGCTTTTCTGCCTTAACTGTACCTAATCCTCACCCCCCCCCCCCCCCAACCCCCACTACCACATGTATTAGTTTCCAGTTGAGCTCGTACATACTAATCGCACATGGGCAAATGGCTGATGATTCTTCTCTCTCAAGGAAAAATTATCGCGAATAACATTTAACAAAATGGCCAAGACAAGAAAGAAAGGATCGGGGACGGACAAACCTTTAAAGAAATCAAATAGCAGTATGAATCCAGGTAAAAAGATCTTGCTTGGAGGCGACGTAGTCGTATAGTTTCTGCAAGCTCTACGTTTACTAAGACACTACTCCTATATTTATGGTCCTTTTATTAAATAACTAATCTCTTTGGTGGACTGAAGAGATTAAATTGGTTGGTTAAAATAATTCATAATAATGTAATATATTAATAAAGCAATATTGATAATAATTCCCAAAGAAACCTTAGGTGAACTAACTAAGCTTTCTTTAGGAATTATTTTTATTGAGCTCAAAGCTCAAAGCTACTCGTTTACTGACAGTTTAAGAAACAAGTGTAAACAGACTTGTGTGACACCAGAACAGGCTAGGTATCACAGGCACTGTACGAATAATTGTAGAGAAAAG
>NC_090879.1:22241925-22264425 GCF_036669935.1 Montipora foliosa
TAACACTTACAGATCTTACTCATCAGTGGGGGACGGCCTGGATGCGTGGGAGAGGGGGGGGGGGGGGGAATTGCATATGAAAGAGGCAGGGACAGCTCGTTGTTTCACCTTAGGGGAGTAAATTTAGGGCTTTGGTCTCACTTGGGGTATTCTGGACAAATCTCCATCATATGTAGCTGTGAAGGTTTTGTTTTGGGTTGCATGCCAAGAAATGTTACGTGGAACCTCTCCTTTGGGATACCTCTATTTAGGGGACACCTACCCTGGTCCTGAGGGTGTCCCTTGAATGGAGGTTCTACTTTACAGTCGAACCTCTCGTAAGCTGACACCCTTGGGACCAATGGTAAATGTCTGCTTTCATGAGGTGTCTGCTTACAGGAGGTTAAAAAAAAGTGCAATAGAGGGCATATAATGCACCACAACAAGTCTTTTAGAGCGTTTAATTAAGACAACTTGTAATTGTGTTTCAAGGTTTAGACAGGCCAAACACATCTGTTGGTCAAGATAGAACATTCAAAGACCTCAGAGCTTAGCTCTAACAAGTACGTCTTTCAAAAACTGGCACCGGTGGCTCAATTGGTTGAGCACCGGGCTGCCATGTGGGAGGTCGTGAGTTCAACTCCAACTGGACCAACACTCAGTGTCTGAGACTTTCATTAGAAGTTTTCAATTTAAATTTTTAGATGACATTATCTACACTAATGTGCGATTGGCCAAAATAGGTTATGTCCCAAAGGACACCTGTACATTTTGTGATGTTGATTCAGAAATGTTCCTTCATTTATTTTATGAATGTCCGTTCACAAATCACTTCTTAAAAAAATTTGAAGACTTTTGGTTGCACTCTCAAATGAGCATGAAGAGCTCTCGCAACGAGACGTGTTCATTTGGAAGTTAGGGAAAAGTGATCTACTGAATTATTTCATAATCCTTGCAAAATTGCATATCTGGTCAAGTCGACATTGTACTAAAAGCCCCAATCTTCCAAAAAATGATTGAAGAAAATGATATTCCAGTAAAAGACCTAAATGTATAACCATTAAAAAAAATTAATAATCCTCAAGCTGGTAGAATGTCTATGGGAAATAGATTAGTGTGGACAGTGCCAGATTCTTTGACCAGTGACCTTTTGTGAAATCTGTTTAGTGAAGGATCAAAATTATGTTTTGGGAGTAACAATTACTGTGATTTATGGAGTCATTAACATTAATAAATTAGTAAAAGAATACAGTTTTGGTAAATTGCCTTTAAATAACAAATTTGCCCTTGTTAACAGAAATAGGAAAGGAAAAATAGTGAAGCCAGCTCCATTCCAGAAATCGGCTGTCCCAGGAGAAGTTGCAAGAGTTGCTCCAAATAGAAAATGGTTTGGTGAGTACAATAATAATATTGGACCAACACTATGGAACAGTCTACCAATAATAGTTCTTAAAACCTACTTATTTGGACCTGCTTTTCAGTAATTCTGAGATGATCTTACGGTGCTACTTGGACAGTTATTTTATCAGCTTATAATTCAGTGCTTGAATATTTCATAGTCTTGGTGCTCTATAAATTTTAGCTTATTATTATTATTATTATTATTATTGTAAACATTAAGCCACTAATCCATCTAATGAAATACATTGATTTCTCTCTTTGTTTATTTGGGTTTTGTAGTTCAAATTAAAAAAGAAGGCTTTTCACACTAAGTAGCTTTGATAAGTACTGACAGGCGGTGAAATGTGTTTGACACTTCACTCAGAGAAGTTGGCTACTCTTTTCTTAAAATAGAAATAAATTAAGACAGATTCTTTCAAGTGCTTGGTGGATTTTTTTGGTTTCTGTATGTTTTAAACTGTCTGCAGATTGATAGCATGAAAAATAATAACATTGGTGAGAAATAATTTGGAATTTCACAGTCAGTTTTTGACATGTGTCCTTAATTTAAGGGCTTTCAGACAATATTATTAATCATTATTAAAAGAAGATAAATGGAAGGCAAGATGCACACCTCTTATTGCCAGATGTCATCACACATACTGTAGCCAAGTGAAGCTCAGTCCCAATTAAGTCTTGTTCCGCTTGGATCAACTGTGTAAAGGCTAGTTGGGGACAAGGCTTTAAAGTTAAGTGAGGTAGTGTGGTGTTCAAGAATAAATATTGACAATAAGCTCTCAAAATAGGCTTAAATATAAGAATTCTACTCCTTAGTGTACAGATCGGGGAGAAGGCTGTAATGACTGGAGTAAATTAACACATGGTTTAAGAATCAACAAGTTCCAGTTCTAATGATAGACTTTAAAAAATGTTCTGATCCTGAGTGTACCCATTGCAGGCAACACAAGGGTGATTACCCAGAATGCTCTGCAGTCGTTTCAACGTGAAATGGGCAAAGCTCTAAATGATCCATATAAGGTAAACAACCAAAGCTTTTTTATGTGTGAAAGTTGAGGGTGAGGTATCAACATTACTTTTAGCTTATCACTCTTATGGCTTGTAACTTGGCTCACACTGTCTATTTTGCTTCACTCTTATCCCATTGAACGTATCATAACAACACGTGACACAGAATATTATTGTTGAAAAGTGTAATGGCTTCTTTCATGGAACTTTTTACTCTAATTAGTATTCAGAATTAGCTTTTATTTTACTTGTGCTTTTATTCATTCAGATCTCTCAAATTCAACCTCCTTTCTTAGGTTTTATTAGATTTATTAACATAGCTAGCCAATCTATACTGAATCAAAATCCACCACACTTGGGTCCTGATTTTGTTGAACACACTTTTTTTTCATATACAAGCTTAACTAACCTTTATTTTTCTTTTCATAAATTACAAGGAGATAGTTTCTCCTGTCTGTACCCTGAACAACTCTTTTTTTTATGTCCTCCACAAAATTCTTGCATTTTAACTCCCTAATGAACACACACCGAGGCATGAATCATTTAAGATAGTCAATTATTTTTACTTTCTTTGCTAACAGGTTGTGATGAAGCAAAGTAAGCTTCCCTTGTCACTCCTCAATGACAGAGTCCAGTCGGCAAGAGTTCATATTCTGGATACAGAGGGATTTGAAACAACTTTTGGACCAAAAGCACAGCGTAAACGTCCAAACCTAAAAGCTGCTGATGTCCAGGTGTCTTCCTTTTTTTAATCTTGCCAGTTTTCTCTCTTAAGGCACATAGCACTTGAGCTTTCTAAACAGATACGTATATAATTATGTTAACCCATTGACCCCCCGTTGATGAGTAAGATTGCCTTGCATTAGACAGAGTAAAATCTATGAAGTCTTTCCTTGGGATCCGGAGATCCCTGCTTCAAGACCCGCTCTGATCATTCGTTGAATTTGTTCCTGGTACCAGTAATCCCTGGTTTAACTTCTCAGCTAGCTGCACTTGTAAATAGCCAACTGGTTTGCCTCCAGCCAGTTGGGATTCTTAACCGTTGTCGTTGTTGTTGTTCTGTTCCATCGGTTCGTTAACTGTGTTTCATTGGTCCTGAAAAGCCCCTATGGGGAGCGGCCAATTAAGTATTCATGGTATTCTATTGTAGTGGTTTAATGTTGTGGAAGAAGTGATGATACAGAGGAAACTGCAAACTGCACCAGCTCTTGACACCAACACCTACCTACATGTAGTAACCAACAATGCCACCCTTGCTTTTTACTGTTATAACTAGAAATTAATTGTAGTGGTAGCACTATCAGCAGTTGGTTAGTGTGTGGCCGTCTGTGTGAGAGATCCCGAGTTTGGTTCCTAGTGACCTCCCATCCTTGCTTTGACTTTTTTCCATTCTTTGTAGCTTCAGGTAGCTTTTAATACCCTTAAAACGGAGCACTGATGGAAAGAGGGGGGGGGGGGGGGGTAAAATGAACACACTGTCGGCTTCCTGGGAGAATACCCCCCAGAGGGTAAAGGAACTTCCGACGTTATATAAGGTGTACCTTTGCCTAGTGGTCTAGTGGTAGTGGTAGTAGCAGACACAGAAGCAGCTGCAGCAGCAGTGGTTCTTCATCAGTCTAAATGAAAATTTTTTTTGGCAGAGTTTAATGGAAGAAGCAAAGGCATCGTCTGGTGAGAAAATGATAATTTGATCATTCTTTCAAAGCTGTCAAATTTTGTGTGAAAATGCAGTGCCTCTTGCAATGTTTCTGCCTGATCCTAGGTTTTGTTACCAATGTATAATTATCATACCTGAAAGTTGCTTAAGTCTGGGACAAGTCGAAACCAAGAGAAATTACTTGTCGGGTCAACTTAAGACACAAGTCACTGACTGCATAAGGTGACATCCTTGTCCCAGACAATGACCGCAAATGGTGGCAAAGTTGAGGAGGGGGAAGTTTACGAGGATGAGGGTTAGGGTTAGAAAGTACTTACGTAGCTGACTTCAGGTGTGTTGCTAATTGCGGAAACTGGAAATCAAGTCAAAGTAAATCAATTGAAATGTTGGTTTTTGATGGGAGGGGAAAGCCTGTGAAAGCAGAGTAGAAAACCAACAAACTCAACTCACATCATCATATCATGATCTGACATGTATGTAATGAAATTTCATGTAATTTAGCACTTCTAGCATCAATAATATTGAGGATCCTTCAAGTCAGATAAATTACTGACTCTGTTTAAATGATAGCTTTTTATCACCCCCACCCCCCTCCCCCCCCCAAAAAAAAAAAAAATAAAAATAATAATAATAAAGGAAAAGGTTTTGGAATAGAGTAGAGGATCAAGTAACTTAAACCCAGCTGTGATACCTGAAGCTCAGAGTAAGCTTGGATTTGAACCCAGACCACAAACTTTTTGTTGTTTACCAACTGTGTTGTCCCTGAATATTGCTGAATAAGGGGGCATGGATTACTCTTTGTAACCGTATTTACACAATCCCTGTGGACCCTAGCAAATGTGAATTTATTTAATAATATAAAGGTCATCATGCCCAGTAATTATTTAGCTTTTCTGGCAGAAACGTATGACGAAGAGAAAGACTTGAATCTTGTTAGAGAGGATAACGGTGAAAGGTAAGTCCAGTATTGAAATTTTACCCCACTCTTCAAACTAAATGAGACTTTATAGCACAGTTCTGTAGTGTGTAAACTTTGTCAATGATCAAAAATCACCTCAATAGTGACTCCAGAACATTTTCTTTTAGGGACGAAGCTAAGGAATCTCTATTCTCCAAAGGACAATCCAAGCGAATCTGGAATGAGCTGTATAAGGTTTAAAATTGTTAACTTCAATATGCAATGTATTAATGTCATAGGTTTCTTAACTTTTAAACTATCTAAAATGTTATCTTTGCTTCAATTTCAGGTCATAGATTCGTCTGATGTTGTGATACAGGTAGTTAGCTTTTCTGAGACTTTCAGACTGTTTAGCTATTTTTAAAAAAATTAATATACCAACAGCTTGGTGTATGACATGATGTTCTTGATGTGCCCTTAGGCAAAGCTTTCAAGTTCAAGTTCATGTGGCACTTTAATCTTTCTTTATACCTTGACTTGGCACTTGCACAAAAATTCTCGGTTCAGCTGGGAAATGCTTCTCAGTGGGCGTTTAGTGTTTCACTGGGGCTTCGTACATTGTGTGTACTTCTCAGTAACCAAGTTTGAGGGCCCTACTGTAAGTTATGGCCTGCCTTTTTTCACTTCATTTAATTTGCACTTGGGCAATAAATTGAAATGGAAAAAACAAGGACCCTTATTTTATGATACTTCCTGAAAATGGTAAGGTAACAAATCCGATCCAATCAACGTGTCAGCCGACATGTCGGTCAACACAATGGCCAACATGTGACCGACAAATGACCGATGCGTCAGTCAACACATTGGCCGACACACCTCCAACTTGTCTATCGACTCACCACCAACATATCGGCCAATGCACTGCCAATAAGAAGCAAATGCAATGTGAATAAATATATGTACATTTGAGCAACAGAACACTGTAAACAAAGCAAGGACTTTTTAAATATTTCTTTGTCTCAAACACTGGCAGCCATTTTGAAAAAAGTGAAGGCAACAAAAATGTTTAAATTGGCTGTCTGTATTGTAGGATACCTCCTTCCAAACTGGCCAGTTACAGTGCAGGTACTATTTGAGAGGTATAACAATAAAGTTTAATAATAATATTAGTAATAAAGTTTTTAAGGAAGATCAAAAGAGGAAGCATAATGGTTTTGTTGACTCTCCTTTTGAGGTGCTAGATGCACGAGACCCCATGGGAACACGCTCCAGCCACATTGAATCATTCATGAGGAAAGAGAAACAGCACAAGCATTTGATTTTTGTCCTCAACAAGTGTGACCTTGTACCTACTTGGGTGACGGTAGGAATGTCATTATACATGTAATGAACATGTGTTCAATCTTTTTATGTATTATGTCAGGTCATATCATATCTTTATTTACCCTTGGACTGTAGATTTATAGTGAGAGTTTCAAAGCACCTACATTCCCAACCTTGATATGCTACAGAGGATAGACCACAACACCAGGAACTTCTTTCCCAACTCTTTGAAAATGATGTGTGGGTCCTGCAACTTCCCATAGGGCTACAAGCATTCAGGGTTTTGATGTGAAGCCAACTCTTTATATTCTTTATCTGAAAAGACTAGAGAGTCTAACCATGAGCAGATATCATTACAAAGGCAGCACATTCTCCACGTTTATTTAGAAACCCTGAGTGTTGAAGGTCCATCAGGAGTTTAAACCCACAATCCTAATGAGCCAATCGGTTGGTGGTTAAGTGGCGTCATTGTAAAACAGACATTACTTTGCTCAGAGTAAGACCACAGCAAAGACAGAGATTTCTTGACCATGTCTTGTTGATGCAGCATTAGTGTGTCAAGCTTAAGGAGGACTTTCGTACAATGTTTCCTCTGCTTCTGGAGGCCCAGAGGCTTTGTCAAGCCTCCCATTTTGTCTACCTACCTTTCCATGTGACAGCTGATCTGATGTCATGTGTTTCTTCTTTCAGCAAAGATGGGTGACTATTTTGTCTGCAGAATACCCAACTCTTGCCTTCCATGCAAGTGTAACAAATCCATTTGGCAAAGGAGCTCTTATAAATCTTCTTAGACAATTTGCCAAGGTTTGTGTGCTTTTGTCCTAACATTGATACCTTGAACAGATGCATTGAAGAAACAGAAAAAAATTATTAACCAATTAATTTTTTTGTCAACAGCTTCATACTGATAAGAAACAAATAAGGCAAGTGTTTTTGATAAGCATAAGAATGGTAATGTTTCTTTCGTAAAATACTCTGTTGGATTATCACTGTAATATACATCGATCTAAAGATTCAAACAGCCGTGATAAACCTTTGTCTCCTGATGCAGACGTTGAAGTAAGAAACAAATTATGGAAAAGAAAGATGCCTGAAAGTTTCCTTGATGACTGTTATGCTTTCAAAAAGGAAATGAAAGGAAGGAACTTTATTTAAGCGTCTAGTCGTTCTAGTGCTGAAGCGCTAATTGTGGACACTGTAAACTGAAATTAACAATTAATGCAAATCAAGTCAAATGGTGGTTTTTGAGAAAAGGGGAAAACCAGAGTTTTCGGAAAAAAACCTCTTGGTGCAGAGTAGCGAACCAACAAAATCAACCCACATATGACGTTGAGTCTGGGAATTCAACCTGGGTCACACTGGTGGTAGGCGAGTACTCCCACCACTGCGCCATGCATCCCTGCATGCGATATTTTATACAACATCTAAACCTACTGCCTTGGGTCGACCACAAGTTTAATCATGAGCTATACTGGTCAAAATGACAACTAAAAAAGCTAATCATTAACATGCACAATAACTTGCAAATGACTGCGCTGTAATTTATAAACTTTGCAAGAAATGGCATTTTAACCCTAATGGCGCATAATCTGTCATTTTATCTGTCCGGGGTGAAGACTGCATGAACGAAATGACACACTACCATTTTTGAACGATCACACTTTTTTCTAGTATATAGACAGGTGCAAGACCCATTGTGTGTTACTGAGGTCAACTATCCATTTAAGGGCATCTTTTAGACCCACAACCTGAGATGTGCATCAAGCAGCATAATCAATAATCTTATTATGCAGGCATTATGTGATGTTAATAGAGGCACTAAATGTTTGCCAACAACTATGCGTCTCGCATAGTTGTGCGTTTGAAGCAAATTTTAGCCTTAAAAGCACATGCTGCTTCTTTGTCGGGTGTAAACAGGTCTTGCTTAACTGTGAAAATTTGTGTTTCGGTTTTAGTGTTGGTATCATAGGGTACCCAAATGTTGGCAAAAGTTCTATTATCAACACACTCAAAGCAAAGAAAGTTTGCAAAGTAGCTCCTATTGCTGGAGAAACGAAGGTAAAGATTGAAATTTATTTTACTTTTGCGTTAAAGTGCACTGCGCTTGAACACACAACTCAGGGAAAATTAGAACCCACAGATGACCAGCTCCCAACGGTAGTGGAGGTCGCGATCAGGTCACTGGTTCAAACCCCGTTGAAGTCCTGGCCCCAGTTGTTCAAACAAGGGATAGCGCTATCCGCCGGATAAATCACTATCCAATGGATGACTCAAATGGTTTTGCTAGTGTTTATAATGACTATTTTTCAGGCTTCTCTACGCAATTGCTAAAATTGAGTCCATAACTGCGATGATCGTAGCTTTACTTGGTGTTCCTTGTCAACCAATCTGAATGAGAACGGGTGACTTTCTCTCACATGTGTTCCTGCACTGGAGAGACACGTGTCTGCCTCTTGCTCTGATTGGTTTGGTGTGCAAAAGGAGAACCAGGGCCACACATGATTTTTTCCCCGTGTATTTTCTTGCTCTTGGCACCGATCACGCAACAAGCTCTCTCTTCGCGGGAATTGTGTGAAAGATGGATAGATCCTGCTCGCATGCTATTTGTTGGACAATCTGTGTCTTATGTGTGTTGGATTTGCTCGAGTATACTACTGTTGTTTCCTTTTTTTGTCGCAAATATTGAAGATACTGTCTGGCTGTGATTTTTGTTTATTAAACGTAGTCATTGACATGTCTTCCCTTCTTGTAGGTGTGGCAGTATGTGACACTAATGAGGCGAATTTATTTGATTGATTGTCCTGGTGTCGTGTATCCAAGTGGCGACTCAGAGACTGATATTATACTTAAGGGTGTGGTAAGTTTGTAGCGATTTTTCAGAAATGATTAATAAAATCTTCGTTTTAAGATCCATTGACCACTTTCTGTGGCGTAACAGATGAGTTGTTGAGGTAACTTGACCTTTGAAAACAGACTCAAAGTTCGATGCTTTGTGCATCGATCACCTCTTTCATGGAGCAAATCCAGTTCATGTACAAGCTGAGGTTTACTGCATCTATTTCAGCCAAATTATCGGTTAAAGCTTTTTATCAAAGCCATTATAATTTTCAAGTGATGATTTTGTCAAATCGCAGCCTTGTTTAGGGTAGGTACTAAACGGCGTCTATCTTGTGCAAAAAAACGGTCGCAAGTTTGAGGAAATTGAATATGAGATGACAGGATGCCAAAATTGTTTTTTCGCCGCATTATGATCATCCTGTTGTCGTCGGTTTTTAGCTTATACTTGCGACATTTCATCGCAGTAGTGAGACCCTTTTTACCGGCTCCAAAGTTGGTCACGGTAAGCAGGGGGATTGAAAAACAGTCGGTAGCCGACAGTTTGACATTTAGCCTTCCTCAGGTATGCCACACTTATACCTTTGCTGGGTTTGAAAACAGTCGCTGTATTCTATGTTTTTTTTAGATGGGCGCCGAGGATTTTCCCAGAGTTTCATTTTATTTTCAGCTCTAATCAAATTCTCCTTGACTTATGGCTGCGTTTTTCATGTGTCCCAGCACACCAAAAGCCAGCAAGCTGACAGCATTTTCTAGAGAGAACAGGCCTATCGGAAAATCGTGTCAAACTACATTTGCTACTCTTCATGAAAGGTCTGGTGTGGGGCGGATGTTAACGCCTTACAAAGTCACTAAACAACTGTTGTTATAAGTCGCTCAGTTTGCAAAAATGCCATCACAAAGGCAATACTTTGTCTTGTGCGTATGAATCCACGGCCGTTCCAAATGAGTAAACCTTATCCTCTTTTTCAAACCGAGTTCTGAGTGACGACGTAGTCACTTCTTAAGCCGAGGAAGGGCTGGCACAGTGGTGAGAGTATTCGCCTCCCACCAGTGTGGCCCGGGTTCGATTCCCGGTCCCAGCGTCATATGTTGGTTGAGTTTGTTGTTGGTTCTCTCCTTTCTCCGAGAGGTTTTTCTCTGTGTACATGTACTCCGGTTTCCCCCTCTCCTCACAAACCAACAATGCCATGTCCAATTCGATCCGGAATGCACGGACTCGTGTTGAACGAGCTCGAGCTTAAGGTGTTCCGTGGGTAAACAAAAAATTCCAAATTCCAAGTTTCTTCGTGTTATTACAACTCGTGTGTATGAGGGATGTTTTTTCCTTGCAATTTCTTTCCTTGGCAAGTATTCAAGTTTTTTTTTCTATCTATGAGACTTGACAAGGCAAAAGGTTTCTCAGGCTTACATATGAGAAAGAGATGCTTGCGCATGTGGTACCAGCTTTTTGTTTGTTTAAATAGAGGAATTAATTACAGAGTCTCGTGTAGACTCAGTTTGACACTGAGGGCGAAGTCAACTCGGAAATAACCCATTCGCATTTTTGTCATTGCCAGGTTCGCGTGGAGAATGTGAAAGACGCGGCTTGTCACATCCCTGAAGTACTGGAACGAGTTAGGCGTGATTACGTTGCAAAGACTTACAAGATATCATCATGGACAGACCCTAATGACTTTTTAGAACAAGTGGCTCAAAGAACTGGTAAACTTTTTAAGGTTGGGAAAGTGTAATTACTTACTATACATCTTCGGTCTTTGCAGATATATCATACGAAGAAATAACATCCTAGCAATGGTAAAAATTTAAATTGTGAAAAGATTTGATTCATCGATGGTGACTGACTTCGTTATGTTCAGAAATTATAGTGCTGCTCAAGTCGAACCGATGACCATCCGATGACAAGTCGCTGAGCTGCAGGTTACTTGAAAAACTTTCGGTTAGGGTTATTTTAATTATCACCTTCCTTCCTTCCTTCGTGTAAGCATCCCTTAAGTGAATTTTTCGCGAAAGAGTTGCGGCCATGGACTGTTTTTTGTGTTTCCATAAAAATTGAGTTTTTCCCTAGAAAAAGTTTTTTGGTTTTTGATATTGTGAGAGTAAAATCGGTGGATTGCTTGTCAATTCGGTGATCTATCACCACGTATATTCAGTCTATCCAGCCGGAGTGAATGTCATAGGGGAGTTTATAGTGTTACCATGACCAAAAAACCAGTTCTCCTTTTGCTTTGGATTTCAAAACTAGTGACCCAAGTTTTAAGCCTTGATTTCAAAAAGACACCTGTTTTATTTTTCCTGGAATTCTTCTAGTTTAATGATTCCCATTTTAACTTAAGTAGAATACCGTATGTCCGAATCAACAGTAGTTGTAATTCTTTCCCCAGGGTGGTGAGGCAGATGTCAACACTGTGGCTAAAATGATCCTGAATGACTTTCAACGGGGAAGGCTGCCGTATTTTGTTTCACCTCCGAGCAAGGTACATTCACTAGTATAACCTTAAGTGGTAGTATGGTATTCTCTTGTATGACCTTGAGTGGTAGTATTGCATGCTCAGAAGGGCTGGGGATGGTATTGGAAAGGTGGCGGTTTTAGTTCTGAGGATTTTTTTGTCTCCTGTGGGTTCCTTTAGCCGTTCTTGCCTTGGCTACACTCTAAAAGGTAAAGGTCCTTAGGGTAGCACGTGACAGTCAACTAGAGTTACTGATAAACTTGTGGCCCCCTGTGCGCACCTTTTACCCCCCCCCCCCCCTTCATCCGTCCATGCTCCGTTTGTGAAAACTTGTCCCTCTTTTTAGCGCTTTGGCCCGCCATTCCATCTTGCATGGTCAAACAAAGCTTAAGCTTCTTTGTGAGGTACTCTACTGTACCTTAAACACGTTTAAAACCTGTCAAGTTTGGCACTAAGCCACTAAAACGCATGCTCAACTTTGAACGGGGTACGTGTATTAGTTTTCCAGGGTTAACCTTGTCTACGGTCATTATTTCTTTACAGGAAGGCGAAAAGGACGAAAAAGAAAATAACAGGAAATCGCCCTCTAGGATTTCTCCGCCCCTGATGGAAAATTTTGTGAAAGAGGCGAAAAGAGCTTCCAAGGAAGATCAATGTCAAAGTTCTACTTCAGATTTCTCCAAAGAGAAGTCGAACGAAAACAACTTGACGTTTGAAGACGGTAAATCGGTTGGAGAAGTAAATGGTTCGCTAACAAACGCGGCCATTGACACGAACAGCAATGATGGGACAAATCATGAAAAGGATAATACGAAAGAATGTTACGGCAACGATGTTGCAGAAAATGGCGAAAGAATTGAAAGTACAGTCAGTGAAAATACAGAACTTCCTGGTCAGAGGACAAAACAAGTTATTCCGCGTGTTAAACAGGATTTCAGTGCAATTAATGTGGAACCAGAATATTCCGGCGAGGATATACAGCCATTGGCGGAAAATAGCGGAGGTGATGAAGAATTTATTTCGCTTGAAAGTGATTCCGAGGATGCAACGGAAAGCGGCGAACGGGTGTCGGAGAACGAGGAAAAAGAATCTGAAGAGAGTGAAAATGAATCCGAAAAGGAGGAAAAAGATTTGGAAAATGGCAAAAGTGAGTCAAAGAAAGAAGAAGAAGTCGACGACGAGGAAGGAGACAGTGACGAAGGTGGAGAGGATGAAGAATTTGAAGACATCAGAGCAGCTTTTGGGAAATCAGTAAAAAAGTAAGTTTAGAGGGATTCTGTCGCAATAGTATAGGATTTACTGAGAAATCTCGCTTGATGAGCTAGAAAGTGAAAAGCGAGGAAAAAAGAAATAGAAAAGAGAAAGGAACTCTACCGAAGCAAGCACTACACAACGTTTTGGTAAGTGTTATCTTCTTGTTATCTTTTTTTTGTCGTTTTCATCAAAAGGGAAGAGTTAGCCGAGGAGGAAGATGACACAGACGAAAAAGAAGAGGAGCTGAATAGTGAAGAAAACTACAGCAGAGAAAGTTGTGAAGATGATGAACGGTCAAGCCAAAAAGATGACAATTTGCAAATTGACGAAGGTGGGAAAAGTTCTGTTACCCCCGGAGTGGACACAGAAGATAACGAGAAGAAACAAGGAATGATCGACAAGTACAAACTTTCTCCAGGTAAATCATCAAAGCTTCTATTAGTGTCCCTTGTTTCAATCTTAAATAGAAACCTTGTGCCATTAGTATTCCAGACGTTTCTGACGTCAAATGAGGAAAACTCCAATTCCATCCTCAACCGAACTGGTTGCATTTTTTCCAAATTTCGTTTCTTTAACAGCTCACGGGAAATCGCGGAAGCGCTTGAGGAAAGCAAACAAATTTTGCATAAATTTTACTCCTGACGTCTTTGAAAAAGCAACATCAACAGCAGCAAAACAAACAAACAGACAAACAAACGACCGAACCGTGAGTGGGTGCACTTGAATTTCACGACTCACAAGATGACCAAAAAAATAAAAATGTCATTGCCCAGTTATATTGACTGAAAACCGACTAAAAGCTCGAGAAAATAAAACGTAGCCAAAGAGGTGTACGGCTAGTTAAAAGGGCAACGACATTGAAACGCCTTGCATTTTGGTACTCTTGATAAAAAGGGGGCATGACGTATTGGAAGTTCATAACATTTGGCTTTGATAATGGTCCCAAAATCGTTCTATTTTCAAGATCATATGACTATTATTATACTGGGAAATAAATTGCGAGCTTGAAAAATTCTTCGGGCCCCGAGGGACAGTGAGTCCTATAAAACTCGTAAGCATCGATGATTCTAGAATTACTTTCAAAAGCCGGGAGTGCTATATTTTAAAACTTCATTGCAGGTCCCCCTTCTAATATAATGTTGAAAGTGTGAAAAAAACAACGGGTGATGTTTACAACATTGTAGGTGGGATTGTGGAAGGGGCTCGGAAGGTGTAATTACCATAGTCGTTTTTTTTTTCTGCAACTCTTCGTGAGTTCTCAATTGTGATAATTTCCAACAACATTTTCACGATGTTTGTTTAGGTGCTCGTACATTACCTTCCCGTCAAGTTACAGAATGGACAACACCTTCTAAAAAACGCTTTACGGTTTCTGTTAGTCCTTATATCGCATGCGTAGAGGCAATGGCAAGCGACAGTGAAGATGACAAAGGGGTTGAGGAGACCACAAGTGTGAGTCATACGTCACGAGTGCAGTCAAGCAAATTAAAGACAAAATGGAGAGAAGGGAAGGGTTTGAAAGGTGCAAAAGCAGGTAATGCGCTCAAATTCTACTGCTGAAACTGATGAAAGGGATACCTTTGCCGGTGCCCTATCCAAACTGATGTGTTTTCGTTTCCGCGGAAACCTTACGCGTATCGCTTTCACATATCCATGTTATCAACAACCGCCTCCAAATTCTTCTTTTTGTGTCCTCGTTTTCAAGTCACTATTTTTCCTTTCCACATTAAGACCGAAACGATGCGTCAAGGAAAAAAGTCTTTACCTTTGAAAGTGCTTGGAAAAATCTGTCAATTTCTCTGGCTTTGCGTTTTTAGTGTGGGTGATGTGCGACAAGTATGCATTTTCAAACGGACCTAAATTTTCACTTCTCTACAAAATATGAACCTACTGGGTTTAATAAAAATAGTTAGTTCAAATTTATTATTGACAAATTATAGTTTTTCAGTTTTACTTGTACCTCTGGGCCGTTCATCAATTTTTTTTTTCCGCCTCGTTCAGCAGGTGCTGCTAAGTCTTCTAAAAGACGCGGTAAACGGGGAGGAGATAGTGAAGACGAAGACACTTCACCCAAAAAATCGAAGGTATGAGCTGTCTTGTTTAAGACGGAACTTCTAATACCAGGGAATTACGTTATCTCTGAAGACGTGCTGCAGATAAACCTATTTAAAAGTAGGAAACGTCAAGCATTGTGCGCGTTTGTTAACAAGGAAATGGTGACTGAAGTAAACAACAGTGGCAATGCGTTACCCAATCAATTTGATTGGTTTGCAATTAACTGACAAAAAACCAAAACCAAATTATGTTGGCCAATCAAAACGGCCACAGGTAAGAAAATGACCAGTCTTGGCGTTCGGCGAAAGGGCGGGAAACCGCGTAAAAGGCAAGATACGATTGGTTTTGGTTTGCTTTTTTTTGGCTGAGGATTTGGCGCGAGATAGTTATCCCTATAGTAACGCTTAGCGATGCAAAACCAGTGATCAAGAAGTTAAAGGCCATGTTCACCCAAAAGACATTGTGCGCCGCGTTGAATTTCTCACAGACAGAAAAGCCGAAAATCACCAACACAAGCGTGCAATGTCTTTTGGGAGAACATGGGCCTTTAATTCAGCCAATCAAATGAAACCTTATTTCCTTTTTTCCTTTCAGCAACCACGTCTTACGACAAATAAACAGAAAATCGGAGCACGTTATTACGACAAAGTCAACGTGAAAAATAAGAATCGAAATAAGAAAACAAAGCCAATGTCACGTCAGAATGGGAAAAAAGTAAAAAAACGATAATGAAGTGAAGGAGAATGCCGAATTAGAAATGAAATAAAGAATTTACTGTACAGAAGTATGTCTGCCTTGTTTGTAAACTTACACGGGTTGGTCTTGGCGCGCCATTTAATGCCCAAACAGGCTAGCTATGGAAGTTTGTATTCTTTTAGGCTTGGCCAAGTTCTAAGCATTTATAGCTGGCGTAGTAGCTTAGTTTAAGAAACCATTTGAGCGCATAGACAAACTAGGGAATTTACAGCGTTTTATGAGGATCCGAAATGAAAACTCAAAGCAAAGAATTACAATGGTCAATTTTTGGGGACCTAACCAAAAGTCTCTCCCGGTACCCGGAATACCTAAATATGAACGA
Source organism: Montipora foliosa (assembly GCF_036669935.1). NCBI lineage: Eukaryota > Metazoa > Cnidaria > Anthozoa > Scleractinia > Acroporidae > Montipora > Montipora foliosa. The sequence continues at coordinate 22,257,861 of NC_090879.1, forward strand.
GAAACTTGTTTTGTTTGCATGGATGAATCCTACAAACTTTGTTAGCAGAACTCTTTGCCTAGATCCTTAATTTACCAAAATCATTTTTTCAGACCTTCCCAACAAAATGGCAATGAAAACTGGCAGATGGTCTGTCTTGAAAAAGATAAATCTCTCCATATATCTGTAGAATACAGACCTGCCATTGGTTCATTTTTAACCCAAGTCAACCTCAGTGAGCAACAATTCCCTTCACAGGAGGAAAGGATTTTCATTGGCACGATATTGTACATGCACAAGGAAGCGTCAAGTGACATCTCGCTATTCCCAATCACCCGCAATCCTTGCCCACTGGCTGTGCAATGAGCTGCATATTGGTCCTGTTAATTCCCCTTTGACCACCGAAAGATGGCGAAATTCAAGCTTCACTTGTCGTTGTTACTCTCCTCTTAAACACTGTTGACATGTTCTTTTTGCTCTTCTTTAGAGAAGTATCTTGTACTTTTCCACTCTTGGCACTCTGTTAATCACCAGTCGTCCATCGTAGGACAGTGATGCAAACACCCAGGGGTCAGCGGTAGACCATTCTACAGCATACACACTGTCCTCATGTTCATCAAATGTTGCTATGACGCCGTCTTTCGTGGGTTCACGGGACCTGCAAACCAAAGGTTATGTTGTTAGAGTTCTTTGCTGCTAACACCCCCTTAGGGAAAGGGTTGACATTGTAGCTTTGGGAATAAACTTCAGTTTGAATTTCCCCTTCCACATGGTACAGGTCATCGATATGAGGGAAGGTTAGTCAAATCTCAAATCTGTGTGGCAATTTAATCTGATGTACGAATGACTCCCAGTGCAATGAGTCTACAGTTTTAAGAATTCTTGTAGGGTGTGATTATGGACGTGGGGTTTACATTTGAGTTACATGAGCATATGATGCTGATATTGGACTCCATTTAAAGCAGTTTCCCTGGCTTGCAATTTCCATCCATCGTTGACCCTAATTATGCTCAGTCTTCTCAAACCTCAAGAGCATGCCTTTTCTTCTTTCAATGTCCGTCCCCCCCCCCCCCCCCCCCTCCACTGGGGAAAACCTTTGCGAAGAGCATTAAAGGGTTTGCCCCTCAGTCTTGTTGTCTTTGTTACCTTTTGAGACCAAAATTGTACAGGAGCAGGGTCGTGATGTGTTGAGAGCCCTCACCTCACTCTGGGTTTAGTTTGGCAGTTCTTTGCTCTGCTCTTCCCTGAGAGGTTTTTTTCTAGGAACACTAGTTCTCCCATGTCAAAAATTAACCCATTGCCTCCCAGGGGTTCCCATTGACAAGTCAAATACTAAGTGTGGCTGGTTTAGGCCGGTTTGGACGTCAAAGGGTTAATACCAATCATTTAACGTGATATTTGATTTGTAGTCTCCCTGATACAAAGAGAACTTGCTCTTAGCTGTATAATGTTGATACTTTAATAAAATTAATATTGTTATTAGTATGACTTGATTATAAAAGCTGACCCTTTTTCCTGCCCGCCTTCTTCTTCATCTTCTTCATCTAAATGTCCAAATGGCTCAGATGACAAAGACACAATGTTGTTGAGGATCACTCTACTATCACTACTTGATGACAACAGGAGTTGGTCATGAAAGTGATTGTAGCGCACACTCCACACCCTAATATCCACAAAACAAACCATTAATTGCTGCCGCAGTGAGCGAGCCTGAAGCAAAAGAACGAAGCAGGAGAAGAACACTTTTTTATTTGACACACAAGGAATTGTGGTTATGCGCGAATAGAGGAGTTAATATTCGCCGTATGATCATTAGAGCCTGCTCTGTTTTTCACTGTCACGCAACAAAAAAGTAAATGCAAAATAGTTCATTGAAAAAGGCCAAGAACTTGGAATGTTGTAGGTGACAAATCTTTTAACCACATCTCCAGTTCTCAGGTCTGTGCAGGACATTGTTTCTAAGCCATTTGTCGAAGCTTTTCACGCAAATTTAACACAACTTTAAAGAGATTGGTGTATGGAGAAGCCATGTGGTTCACCAAGATGGTGACCGGTAATCAATGAAAACATCCGGAGGTCACTTTGTGATGAAAGCGCTTACTTTTCGTTCATGAGATAAAATACAATACATGTGTATGAACACATTTCCTATTGTACTTGAAAGGCTCAAACTGCAAAAAAATGAGACTCATAGAGATAGCCATTTTTTTCAACCAAATAGCTTTGCAACATGGTGCCATGCAAGGTGACAATTTAAATTCAAAATGCTGTATTTTTGAAACAAACGACGTCACAGAACTGGAAACTTGAAAAAGATTTATTTCTAGGTCATCTTCAATCTCCTTTTGATAAAAATTCAAAAGACCTTACAATTTTGAGTTTAGAATTCAATGGCATCACTGTGAAACCCATCTATTGCTTTCTTTCTTCTCTCGAGTGGAGTTTAAGGGGTTAGAAGGAGGTCCAGTTGGGGGTCCACATTTTGTACTGTCCCTGCTCAAGACCTATAAAAATCTCCCTTAAATTCCATGCATGAACCGTCTTTTGATTACCGCAAGCATAACATCTCCCTTCCCATCGGCAGCTTTTCTGCCATTTAGGTAACTAGTAAAACTAATTTTGCAGGCAGAGTCAATGATGTGCTGTACAAAACAGTTCACTTAGTTTAATTCATGGCAGAGCTTATGGTAATACCCCTTCCCGATTACTTCATTCTTCTACTTTGATCCATGTGCAGTTTTTCTTCTCCCACTCCACCTGGAAAACCCCTTATTTCAGCTTATTTAACACCTTATGCAAAAGCTATCAGTAACGGACAAAGGCTGTAACTCAAGTTTGAATTTGTTCTGATTGAGCGGCCGTAAAACAAAAGCTAAGCTACTTGCTTGTTTTGGAAAACTGGTCTTTTAGCATGTTTTCAAAATATCAAAAAGCAAACTAAATGAGAAGTTTGATGCAGAGGAAATCGCAACACCTGAGGGCTCAAAATGTTTCAGGTTTTTGAGAAACAGGCCCCAAATGTACATGAAGATAGAATAACATACCAATGTGAATGATCTTGTAAAACCATAAGAGAAGTATCAGTATTCCTTGTGTCCCAGAACCGCACCTTGCAATCATCACCACAGCTGGCCAGTAGATACTGTTTATTAGGGTTGAAATCTAGATCTCGCACCAGTTGGTTGTGTGCATTCTCAATAGTGTACACAGATCTATGATAAAAACTTTAACACTTAGCAGAGCAGACACTATTTTCCTAAGTATATGACTTGAAAATCTGATAATTGATATTCATATTTCTATACTTGAGATTCATGAACAAATGCAATTTTCAGGTTTGTGAAGTGCAAAACCACAAAAACTGTACAGCTTTTCTTTGATGTTTTTGTCACAGTAACTGTTGTAGTTGAAATGGAGGATTTTAGACTTTTTGATGCAAGGAAATATCATTATGCCCCCTGTCCTCTTTTGATCACTATTACTCGATCTGTATTAACTTTAACTAAATTGTGGCTTCGTTTGTACCCTCTTATCAATAAACAAATGCCTATCCTGTTTCATTGTTTGAAAATTATTTTGCTTTCATTTCAATGTGGATTGGTTAGAAAACAAGTAAATTAATTTTTGTAAACCACAAACCTCATGGTCCTGACATCCCATCCCTTTATTGTTGTGTCATTTGCTGTAGCAATCTGTGAACCACTGTGATGTGGGTTCCATCTTCCTGTTGTAAACTTGGGTTGACCTTTGCCCTCTAGACTTGCTGAGTCAATGGACTACGAAAAAGGAAGATACATGTAGTGTTTAAAGGCTATTTCAGTGAGTTTTTCTGTCCAAATTAATAATTATTTACTCATTCCAAAATTAATATTCCTTCAAATGTTAGGAGAAAGATGTCAATTGAAATTATTTCAGCAGAAAGTCATCCTAATATTACTTGCATCTCCAGCAGACATATCCATCTGCATTTGTACTGGGTAATCACATCCAATCTACAATCCTGGTCAAAACTGTTGGGACAATTCCCGCTTTCCCCCCTCCCCCCTCCTCCATTACAATGTTTATTTTTCACGCTCTCCGAAATCAAGATCCGTTCATCGATCGCTCGCATGCTTCAACATTGTCTAGGGGAAAGGGGGATGCAAAAAAGGTAGGGAAAGATGAACACGCGTTGTTCATATAACAATGGAGGCATGTACCGTCAGTTCTCTACTTTCCGCCCAAAATTTGACAAGTGTACCGAAGTCTTTTGACTCAGATTGTAGTTTCAGCTGCCCACATCAGAGGAATTGGGGGGGGGAGGGGGGGAAGGGAAAGAAGATATTTGGCCATTTAAGTAATGGTCCGGCTAAGAAGCAGGCAGCCCAGCGGCAAAAGTACTTAGAAGCTGCTGCTCCAATCGAGGCATCTGATTGGCTAATATCGGAAAATGTCAAAAAAAGATGAGAAAAAAATGAAAAAAAAGCCTTTTTTGGATTTCTTCTTCCCCATGCCCTTGATCTCTGTCTCTCGGCCAAATTTGGGCATTGTTCTATGCGCCATTCGCCAATCGGCAAATGGCGCATAGAATCTTGACGATATTTACAAACATAGTTTTTGAAGGCATAATGATTTGTTCTACGAAACAGAATCTAATTTTTTAGACGGCAAGTCGATTACATTTTTCATTGAAATTCAAATTTCGCGCTTTTAGCTGCTTACACCAATGGGAACAGCCGAACTTAATTTGATTAAAAATGTTGGCACATTTTAACTAACCGACGCTATTGCCGCGGGCTATTGTTTTTCTGCCTGCTTCTTAGCCGGACCATTACTTAATGCCAACTGCATCAGCTAGAGCTCCAAAGGCACCACAAGGATAAGTGAACCTTTTGAAGCGATTATTATTAACACAACCAAAGAGGGAGCCAATTCAGCTGCAAATATGTTTTCAAAATCCTTGGGATGTAAAGATTAAATTTTCACAGAAGTACTGCCATGTACATAATTTACTCGTTTACATTACAGCCGTGCACCTCAGCTTTCAATGAATCTCTGTCTACATCCCACAAGTTCAAATGCTGTTCACAGACGGTCACAACTTGACTTCCATTTCCAGATGGGTTCCACAAGATACTAAAGCAAAAATAAAATAATGAAAAGAGTTGGCTACTTCAATTAAAGAATTTGGCTACTTTTTTGCTAAAACTGATATAATTAAAGACAGTTTCTTTCAAATGTAAGATTAAAAGTGCACGTAAACTCAAATATATTTCGTTCCTAATAGAAATCTCCCCATCCAAAGGAAACATGTGTCACCCTTGTTACCCAGAATTTTACTTTTCCTGTGCGATGAAAGCCATGTAAACTGGGCAGAACTAGCAGAAATTTGCACCCATGGCCATTATGTGAGAGGCATGGGTCTATTCTTGACCCACCCCCCCCCCTTCCTTCCCTCACCACCTTGTCTGTATGATAATGGTAATAGGACTGCACAAAGGAATAGAAGTGCTACAACACTTCGAAAATAATTCTCACACTAACATCAATGAGGCAGGCCAACCTTCTCACGTTTTCATGGTTGTTATCAAAAGTGCACATCAGCTGCAGCGATCTTGAATGTCCGCTCCCTGGGGAGATCCCTGGAGAATCCAGACTGGGAGGTTCATTTTCATCAACAGGTGGGATTCTCCAAAGTGCTCCTTGTATTTCAGCCATGGAGTCTGTCACTGTCTCACAGATCCCAGAAGGAAAAAAAGAAATATTGAGCAGTAGTCAACCATGCACACGATTTATTTTATTTTAGTTTTTTTTTGGTGACAAATTGTTTCGTCCTCTGACGCAAGTGATTCTAATAATTATTTTTTACACATGCCTAATATGCAAAAGATGTTAAATGCTGCTAACAGTTAATAATAATAATTTTATAAATTACTGACTAATTGATGTAAGAGTTGTGTTAACCCTTTAACTCCCAGTAGCCACTTACAGATTTCACTCTGTCGAACACCAGAGGATTTTACTTGTCAGTGGAGGGCCTGTCAGGCCTTTAAGGGTTAACAACATCTACTGGTAGGTTCACTCAAAACCTATAAAGGTAAGGTCACTGCTTACGAGCCACAATGCCCATCAGGTTGGCGCTTATCTCCGGTTTCCGTAGCATGAAGCGACTAGGAGTATTTATACTCCCCCCTGGATGGGATGCTAGTCCATCGCAGGGTTACCCCCAGCATTACGCCGGTACCCATTTATACACCTGGGTGGAGAGAGGCACCGTGAGAGTAAAGTGTCTTGCCCAAGAACACAATGCAATGTTCCCGGCCAGGCCCCGAACCCGGACCACTTAATCCGGAGTCGAGTGCACTGACCATGAGGCCACCGCGCCTTTCACCCTCAAAACCTATGTCCCCTCCATTAACCAACACATTAACTCCTGGGATTGAGATTTAACAGATCTTACTCTGTCTAACGCCAGACGATTTTACTCGTCAACTGGGGGTATCCCAGTGTACCCTGGGAGTCAATGGGTTAATCAACAACTTAAGGCCATTGGATTTCAAACAATCCCTTCTTTACAACTCTGTACCTTAAATTAACTACTTTGTTG
>NC_090879.1:22269425-22284425 GCF_036669935.1 Montipora foliosa
CACTTGTGTCCTATATGTGAAACTATTTCAGTCTCCCATCAGACATATACTACGGCATTCGTTCATTGTCGGGCGTGACTTATGGCTAAATTGTGAATGCACGCCCAAAAGCTCTACAATGATACGTGCTGGACTTGTTTTGATACTGGAAATAGGATAACAAATATATGCTGACAAATTTACCCCGGGGTATCACATTATTGGTGGTTACAACCAAAGGGTAAACATACTGAGTTTCTCATCATTGGAAAGACCCTATCTTACTCAGAATCTTACTATATTAGAGTTTCCATGCAAATAAGTAAACATCAGCGAATGTCACTTTGTTTTCCGTCACGCAACACTCAAAGAGACAAGAAAGAATGTACCGGTATCCTGGCCTCGTCAAGTTAAACCTTGATTGGAGACAACAACCAGCGCTCAGTTTACCCAGGTATCTTTCCCGTAATTACCACTATTAACAAAGGGTCTTAGTTTTCGTACTAGTCGAAAGCTAAGACCCCAGGGTCTTCGCTCTTAGCTTTCGTAACACCCCATGGTGCAGTTGTGAGAGAAAATTTAATAAAAATGGTTTAACATCTTGATTTTGGTCCTTAACATGAAATGATTTCAGCCTTGGCTTGCAATTATTACGGGACCAAAAATCTTTGGAGACAAAGATGACCTTGCATTGCCATAGTCACAAAGTTGGTGTCATGAATGCCCATAATTATGGACTCCGTTCGATTTTACTCCAAGGCAAGATATAATGCTTGGCTTCTTCCAAACGAAGTTCAGAAATGCTGGAAATGGTTGTTGCAAGGATCATTAAGTAGAGACCTTTGCCGTTTCTTTGCGTCAAAGAACAAAATTTAAACAAATAGGCAACCTACATTTAGTTCCAATCCATAGATTACAGGGGAATCATCCTCCATTTTGTTTTCAAGTAGAGACGTGCTTCATATATGGTACTTAGAAATGTATCATTTATTTACCAGTCTCTTATCCTTCGCATGTTATGTTACACCTGTCACGGGAATAAATCACATCATAACTTGTTTTTCTGCTGTTAATAATTTCTATTTAAATCTTTCTCCAAAATTTATCTCTCACTTTTCTGCCATGTCTTCCTTTGCGCCACCACCAAGTAAAAAATCAAGACGATCGCGCAGCAATGGCGCAGCAGTAGGCAGCGAAGAGGAATTTTTTCCAGGTTTACGCGCAAACGAGTTTAAAGTTAAGCTTACATTTCTGCAGGGCGTGTTTGTACCTTGTTGTCTCGTGTCTTCTCTTGTAGGAATAAAGAAAATTGAATACAAGCCTGATGCAGGACCGGGCGACAACCTGTGTTACAAGCACTACAAGGCGAAAGAGGTAAATAAGCTTTATTATATTAAATATCCAGATTGAAAAGGTAAGATAACTCTTTATTTGTTGGAACCCTTTGTGAGTATGCCTCAGTTTAACTAAGTCCAATAATTGCAACAAATTCATTGTGATCATTTATGTTATCGTTATTTCTTAAAAAAATTATACTATCAGCTGTAAATCTTAGAGAAATCTTGTGAAGGAATTCGTTGATGGGTTGGATGGCGTCGACAGTCCTAGTCTAAATTTGGCATCCTTGCCCCTGCTAAAATTAATGAGCTACAAGTATCTCTTGCAGATAAGGTTGGTCTCTAATGGCCAGTTACAGTGCTTTCTAAGGGCCTGTTTGCATGGAGGTGGTGTAACCCCCGGTTTTGGGGGGGGGGGGGGGGGAAGGGGGGAACTTCCATGTACAAAGGGGAGGGGTGCTCGTTGGAAATTTTATATTAAACCCCTAAAGGAGACCAATCTGGGTGTGGCCCAGGCTTTTTTTGACCCCTAAAAGAGACCATATTAAACCACAGAGAAATAAAAAATATAGTGCCTTGTAATGATGGCAAACACATTATCATCTAATACTTTCACTTACATGACGACAAGCATCCCTCCCCTTTTTGTATGGGAGTCCGCCCCCAGGGGTAACCCATTTAGGTGGGGTAACCCGCCTGTCCATGTAAAGTCTTTTTTTTTTTTTTCAGCCTCGTGATTACATGGTAGGTGAGGTGACCTGTGGAGGCGGGTTAACCTGCCCAGCCGGGGTCTCGTTTTGCCATGTAAACACTTGAAGGTGGGGTAACCCGCCAACCTGGAGTCGGCTAGTGTTACAATCTACTGCCTTTGGAGGAGGCATTGCAGCATTAAGGGCCTATTTACATGGAGGTGGGGAAACCCGGGTAGGTGGGGTCAAAAAATAGCTAGCGTTTACATGCAATCTTACCACCCCGGAGTCCCAGATGACCTTTCTCGATGCTACTGCGAAGATGCTAAGTATGTAAACAGGCAGTTAACGGGTAATGCTCTTTTACTATTACTATGTAGCTTCTCTTGCTTCAACTTTTCAGTGCTGTGGCTTCTTATATATTATTTTTAATGCTGCAACACCTCTGCATGCCAAAGGCAGTATATCGTGACACTAGCCAACCCTGGGTTGGCGGGTTACCCCACCTTCAAGCGTTTACATGACAAAATGCGATCCTGGCTAGGCTGATTACCCCATCTGGCAAACCAGGCAACCCACCTCAGTGGGTTACCTCACCTATAATGTAAATGCAAGGCTGAAAAAAAAATAGGTGTTTATATGGACAGGCAGGTTACCCCACCTACCCACAGGGCAGGCCCTAACAGCTGAAAACAGCACCAAACATTTTCTTAAAATTAATGTATGTAAATTAAAATGGCATAAATTATTTCTTACATTTATGATAATGATATAAATTAATTAACATCATCTTTGTTCAATCAAAAAAGCCTCTGATGTAAAGAATATATTTTGCTCGATTTCTCCCTAGAAATGACAACCTCCGTAATCTTGGACTGGGAAATACAGTCCAAAATCTGGAGTCTCCTGGATTATCTGGGAGAGTTGACAACCCTGCATTCTTCATCACTTTGAAAGGCCTTTAAAATAAGCAAAAAATATTTTTTACTTCATTAGAGGCACTTTAAGGAATGAAAATCGAGCAAAGGTGAATTGAAACTTTATTTATCATTACATGAACAGGTAGTCATGGGGAAAACAATGGAGGACTGGTGCAGGTTTTCTGTTTGTTTCTGGCACACGTTTAGAGGCACAGGTTAATAAATGACTTTCATTGAAACCATCTCTGTTGTTTGTGCATTTTGATAATAATTTTTTTTATTTGACATTGTTTGATACCTCTTCATTGTAATTCTCCAAACCACCTTAGCATAAGACTGTCAGTGTGTCAACCTGGTTGCTGAATTTGCGGCGTTTCTAAAACGAGGGTAAGGGTTACAGACCAAGGGTGAGGGTAAGGGTAAGGATACGAATACAGAAAGTATCCTAAACATGCATAAAAGCTAACCTTAAACTTTTGTTTAGGCCTAAACAAAAGTTTAAGGTTAGCTTTTATGCATGTTTAGGATACTTTTTGCATTCGTATCCTTACCCTCACCATCATCCTTGGTCTTACCCTTACCCTCACCCTTGGTCTTAGCCTTACCCTCGTTTTAGAAACGCCGCTGAATGTGAACCAATAGTTATGGCGTCAGTGGGAAATTGCAAAGTAGGGACAATAATATTAATGAATGGTGTTATGATGAAATTTGAGCTCTGAAGATTTTTAGCGTCATGTTTTGAGTGGGACTGGGAGCCGCTACTGAGTTACTCTTTTTCAAGTACAATGTAAGTGAGGCCAGGAAATATAAAACTACTGGTAATAAAGAGAACATAGAACCCAAAAGAACTCTTTAGAAATAAATCATAATCCCAAATGAATTACCGGTATTAAATTGCACTCCTGCTTAATCCAGTGCTAGAAAACTTTTCATATATCAATAATTTTTAAGGCTCAAAGCATGATATTTTCAGAGTGAGGACAATGTGCGAGCCAGCAAGCCATTTGAGTCATGTGAGCCATGGCTGCGAGTCATGCGAGCCAACATAGTGAGCCATGCAAGTCAACATGCGAGTCACACAGTTATTGAAAGATAACTGTTTTAAAATGAGTGCTTAGACTTAAATACTGTTTATCGGCGCTATTTGAAGTGGCTCGCAGATTTTCCAGCCCCATATTCTCAAGAAAATGAAAGGAAACGAATTCAAAGGAACTTTATTTAAGGTGGCCGAACACAGTTTTCGCGTGTACTCTTGCTAACACAATGCAGCACGCACAAGGATTGCAAAAAAAAAAACATGGCTTCAATACAGCAATCATTTTATTTGCTTAATGCTTCTGCTATCCTCATAATTGAACAATTAAAGTATTTTGATGGTTTTAGTCTTTTATGAGAAATGTATGTTAGAAAAGGTAACGATGCAAAGAACTCCCCAATTCGCAGATTTTTCTTTGTTATCGAAAGAAGCCAGTTAAATGCAGCGCATATGCGTAGCAAGTTAAAAAATTACGATTGAATGCAGAATAGCTTTCTCTGAAATACGCCTATTCCTTGAGAACCACTCATTAGAATTTAACGAAATTTGGCACAAAAATGCTTTAGGAAATAAGTATCTGGAGTACTGAAAAAAATTTGAACCTTAACAGAGGACATTCAAGATATTCCAGTGAACCTTCAAAAAGGGATAATTAAAGATCTCCCTGTCAAATTATTGTTAAAATAGTGTTAACTTGTGAGCATCGTTACAAGCTTGTTGCATGCAAATTGTAAAGAAAGTCTAACAACCTGATTTTCGGCAAATAAAGAAAACCGATTTTAAAGACCTATTTATATTTATTCATGTTGCTACGGCAATGGCATATACGTCAGCTTAACTATCAAAGAACCGAAGTTTGTGTTGTTAACTTGCTTGCTACCATTTTTGGTGACCAATTTAAAAAGTATCAAGGGTTTTAGAGAAAAAGGTAAATGAAACATAGGTATCAAAAACTGTGTTCAGCCACCTTAAGTGTCCAGTCGTTCTAGCGGTGGAGTGCTAATTGGCACTGCAAACTGAAATCAACAAATCAACGCAAATCAAATGTTGGTTTTTGAGGAGAGGGGAAAGCCAGAGTACCTGGAGAAAAACCTCTTGGTGTAGAGTAGAGAACCAACAAACTCAACGCACATATGGCGCCGAGTCTGGGAATCGAACCCGGGCCACATTGGTGGGAGGCGAAAACGCTAGTTCCTGAAGACTGTTTGTCATTTCCTCCTCCTAGGTGCTGATCCTTTTGGTTTTCCCACCATTTCACGGCATTGGGATGATGGCAGCAACAGCATTGAAAATGCAAAAAGAAGACTGTGTGCGGCATTTGAATTTTTTGAAAAACTTGGTGTGAAATATTACACTTTTCATGACAGGTAAATAACATGCTAGACTAGACAACTCTTCTGACAGTAGCAACTCAGATGCATTAAGAACACAGTCAGAGATGCAGGTAAAGGAATTATTACGTAACACTAATGTTGAAATATGGAATGCTGGGTTGCGCTTTCAATGCCTATGAGACCAGATGCAAGATTGTGCTCAGAAACATTGCCTGACCCCTTTTTCCTTGACTATTTAGTTTAAAGGAATTGCATTGAGCAAGCCTTAGTGTATACAAACGAAAGTTAGAAGTTTTGAAAGGTAAAAATGTACTGCGTGTGCTTCTCTCTCTCTCTCTCTCTCTCTCTCTCTCTCTCTCTCTCTCTCTCTCTCTCTCTCTCTCTCTCTCTCTCTCTCTTTAGATTCATCAGTCCGTATTATCTACCCTATTTCTCTAGGACTTTAAAAAAATAATAAAACTACTTCAAGCACTATGACTTCAAAAGAGTGGAAGCTCTAACTGAAAATTAACAGTATATTAGTTAAAAACGAATATCAATATTATAGTTATCATGATATTTGGTTTAAGACCCAAAGAAGGTAGCAAATACTGAATGCTTGGCACATCAGTCAAAAATTCCGTAAAATTTTTCAGTTAAATCGCGTTTCAAAGGTCTCCAAGTTAAAGAACATCTCTGCTCAACCCCTCTGGATTAGGTTTATTTTTCGTGTCTTTCCATCTTATTTTTCCATCTTAAGTGTTGCTTGAAGGTATATATTCGACAGCACTTGAAACCCTAAGATTTTTTTGAGATTCCTGGAAAGATTTTGCCCTTTAAATCCCCTAAAAGCAACGTTATACATATTTTTTATTTTGGAAACTTCAGCGCTTATTGAGAGGAACTCTTCCGAGCCAATTATTTGGTAGCCAATGAAATTTCAGGTAATTTATCTCCAAAAACTATTATGTAGCAAATACCCGTTTTTGGTCGCAAATACCCAACTTAGCTGTAATTTTTTTCTCGCTAACGTAAATAACGTAAATAATAGACTTGATAGCGAAGATAGAAACAGTTCACAAGATCGCACTTGTTTTAAAGCAACCTGCCTAAACATAGAAAGCTGTTTTTAAGCCTTATTTCATCCTTTTTTGGCCGAAAAATGGACAAAAATCACGTTTTTGGCATTAAAAATTCTTACAAGCGATTTCTTCTAAAAGTAGGCTGAAAACATTTTAAATAAAACTGGTCCAAACCATCTGCATAACCCTTTGTGGTATTTTATGGAATGTTTCGCCAAAAACCTGTTTTTCGCAAATACCATCATTCCCCACCCCTCCCCCCTTCAACTAAGTTGATAAGGAAATGGCACTCTTTAGTCTTCATGCTGGTTTGTCTGCATATAAGGTGAGAACTTCTAGTTCATTTTAAGTGAAAAGCAGATGAAGAAGCTTCTTTTCCAGTAAATATCCATAACCCGCTACTCTTTATGGATGTTTAGGATATCATTAAGACGAAACTTAGGATTCGATTGACCGTATTCTGGAATAGGAATACATGGAATATAAGTTAGAAATCCTTCGTTTTTACGGAGATTCACGTTAAAATTGTCAAATATCTGCTAAAATGCTATTTTAAACATATTTTTATTATCCTTGTTGCTTCGAAACGCGCCAAACATACCGTTTTAATCATTACTCAACGTATTCATATTCCGGAATAGGGTCAATCAAACACGCCCTTCTTATAAATTAAGGCTTGACGGGAGCCCACGAGTCGGAGCATGCCTCTCCCATGCAAGCCCTCAGAATGAACCTTTGTGCGTAGAACGCCACGAGTTCTTCGGCTCTGCACGCACTGTTTAGATGATGGCCAATCAGAATAAAGTTATTGTCGAACAAAGACAATAAGCAAAAAATAATGTACGCAAATTGATGTAAATGTGAGTCTCCTGGTGAAGTGTTACTTTTAAAAATAGAAAGATATGAGCAAAGGTTGACTCAAGGATATAGTGCATAGGGAGGCTCTTAGTCATGGGCTCCTGGGTTTGAAGGTGAATTGAAATTTCCAAAGGGGTGGGTGTTGAAACAAACAACCCTACTATGTCTCAAATGGCAGGTACATAGCGAAGATATCGTTGACGATACCTAGGGTCCTTTGTTTCTGTGGTTGGCTCATTTGAATAACAAAAGCAACGTTTGTAAAAAGTTATCTTCCCTTTTCATTTCGAATTCCACGTAAATCTTCCGATCGTGCATCTGAAGCCCTGTGCGACAACACAGTCGCTTAGTAAAATAACAGCATTGCACCTGCATTGCAGAGGTCCATAACTTGATGACAGCCGGAGTGGACTAATGTCGGCTTTATTTTTATACCACATCAAGAATATTATATAATCATGCGGAAAAAGTGGCAAATAAAGGACTTAAGTATATCTGTTTTCACGCTAATTCCTTACCTTGTGGCACTGTCCAAATATGGTCATGGTAGCGATCACCGAAACCTATAGCTTTGTCACCAGTTGTTGAAAAATAAAACTATTACTTCCTCAATCTTACGTAAATTGCCAGAATTTGAGACTTCTAGACTTGCACTTCATCAGCTATGTAGAACGAGACATTGGACGTTATTTCGCGCTATACTTAATTAATACATTTTAAAATATTGACAGGCAATGTACATGCACCAGGTAAGGTTTAATAGCATCCATCTGTCTCGCTGAGGTTTAGTCTTTTGAACAGTTGCAACTCCTGCTGTGGGTGGACACGTGGTGTGGAAATCATATTGTGGTTTACCATGGTTAACTATCCTAGGAATGGCACATTAGTGTGCATGGGCATACACTAACGTACATGACCCTACACTAGCTACCCACATGGGCACACACTGGCCCACATGAGCACACACTGGCCTACATGGGCCTTATTGGTAATCTAACACCCAGCCAAATCGGGTACAAAACAGCATGGGAAGGACTAAAAACTGAGTAAGGTCACAGCTGCGAAAACTCATGACTCGTGGCGCTGATTCTGCTGTCGCCTGTGCTCACTCTTCTCTTCGTACTGGTGCCCTCTCCTTCCTCTCTCACACTTTGACACTGGTCTTGACGGTAAGCTTCTAGGCATCTTGGTCTGCGGCTATGGCTTCCAAGTCAGCTGGGTTGATGTTGCCAGCCCTGAGATCTCGTTTACAAAAGTCCTTGAATTGAAGCATTGGCCTGCAAGTAGGTCTGGAGCCTGAGGCGAGCTCGCCTCAAAGGAGATCTTCTGGGATTCGGCCATCCTGCATGCAGATGAATGGCCGAGCCAGTGTAGATGTCCCTGAGAGAGGAGGGCAAACATGCTTGGTGTTCTTGATTTTGCCAGTACTTCTTTGTTTGGGATACATTGCAGCCGGGTGATGCCAAGGATTCTCTTAACACGGCGCAGATGGAAGGCATTGAGTCTGTACTCTTAGTAGGTGTACAAAGTTCATGCCTCACTGCCGTAAAGCAGTGTGCTCAGAATACGGTAATTTCATCATACATCATATATCATATCATATATATCTTTATTTACCCTCAGATTTTTAGAGTAGCTTGAAGTAGCTAATATCTCCGAGCATTTACCCTCCCAACCATGATCCACCACAGAAGACAGACCACAACACCGGGAACTACATGCCCTACTCTCTGCGACAAGTGTGCGGGTTCTTTTACGTCCCACAGGATTATGAACATTGAAGGGTTGTGAGACGGGACCTCCGGCTTATCGTCCTTATCCGAGAAGACTAGTGTCTATCCATTTGCAGAAGTAATTACAAAGGCAGCACTTTCTCCTCAGTTATTTAAAGACCCTGAGTGTTGGTCCGGCCGGAGTTGAACTCACGACCTCCCGCGTGACAGCCCGGTGCTCAACCAACTGAGCCACCGGTGCGCGGTGAGTTACACAACTTCTATACACGAAAGCCGTATAGAAACAGAAGTAAATACTGTACAACTACACTAAACATATGCAAATATGTAAAGCCGTATGGAAACAGAAGTAAATAGTGTAAAACTACACTAAAAATACCGGGGGTATGTACAAATAATAAAAAAAGTAAAATATAATCAACAGTTTGCCTGCCTACTAGCCAGTTTACTTTTAAAGATAGCTTTAGATTCGGACGCTTTTATGCCAGTTGGTAATGAATTCCCCAGCATTCCTCCTCTGTATAAGAAAGACCCTTTATAATATTCTGTTTTTGGAACTAGGTCCAATACAACATTATATTCCGTATTTCTTAGCTTAGATTTATAAGGGTTGTTCTCGCAGGCATCCGAGAAAAGGTCGCTTAAGTAACTAGGTACATTTCCATTCACTGCATCATACATTAATAGGCTTAAATGTCTTTGACGCCTTGAGGCAAGCTCTTCCCAGTTTAGTTGTTTTCGTATTTGTGCTGAACGAACATCATAACCTTGAAAGGTTATTATGCGTGCAGCACGATTTTTCTGGATACTAGTGACCATTCCGTGGACTAAATTGTCCAAACAATGTCACAGTTGTCGAACACAGAATGGATAAGAGATTTGTAAATTGTATTTAGAACATCTAATGGTACATACAAACACGTGCCTGTTTTAGACCACGGAAGGATCGATTTACGTTTGATCAAAGTTTGTCAACATGCTCGTTCCATTTATGATTTTCATCTAAGTGAATTACTAAATATTTTGTTGTTTGTTTGTTTCGTTTCGTTTTTTGTTTATTTTGTTGTTTGTTTGTTTGTTTGTTTCGTTTAAGGATGGTGCCTACTATTGTTATTGCGCATATGTTCTGCGCATCTCGAGATATTCGAATTTCCTATAGGTGGTCTTTATTAATACAGGGATATTTTTGCGCGGTTTAAAAGTATGCGGAGAAACCAGAACTTAGCAAGTGATCTTGGTATCCGAAAAGAAAATTGGAATTAACCAAGCATTTTTCAGAGATAATTAAGCTTCAATTTGTAAAAGAACGCCATACATTGCTTTGTATTTTAAAGCTTTTTACAAACATTGTTGATTAATTATCTTCGAAAAATGCGTGGTTACCCTCAATTTTCTTTTTGGATTTCAATAACACTTGTTAAGATCTGCTTTTCCCGCATATTCAGTAAACCGCGCAAAAATACCTTTGAATTAGTAGGCACCGTTCTTAACATAATTGTTGCCAATCTTAATTGGATAGTCTCTTCCTAAGTTAGATAATTTGAAGGTAGTTGTTAAAAACATATACTCCGTTTTAGTAACATTTAAGCTTAACTTATTTGCAAAAAGCCAGTCCCTAACGCGAGTTAGGACATTATTTACCTTGGCATATAGTTTAGCAGTGGATAGAGAGGATGCATATATAGTGGTGTCATCGGCATACATGTGTGCTTTGGTATGCAGAAGTCATCCAGGGAGATCATTAATATGTATTAAAATGCATTATTAAAAAGCATGGAGTTCGCCCAGTCTCTTGGTTAGGCGGGCCCTTGCTGATGCTGCCTTGTCGATCCGGGTGTTCAGCTCGGTGTACAGAGAGGCGCTGCTGGAGATGATGAAGCCAAGGTAGGTTAAATTCTCTGCAACCTCGAGGGTGTGGTCACCGAGTAGGATGCAAGGAGCTCTGCTGATATTTTGCCCCAGGATGTTTGTTTTGTTGAGAGTGATTGTGAGGCCGAACTCGTGATATGCGTATGCAAAGCACTGATTAGTCGTTGTAAGGCTTCCTCAGTGTGTGCAGTGAAGGCAGCACCATCCGCGAACAGCATCCCCGAAGCAGAACTTTGCGCACTCTGGTGTTCGCGTGCAGGCGAGCAAGGTTGAAAAGGCTCACGTCACTCCTTGCGTGGATGGTGCTTCCGTCTTCAGTCTGATCGAAAGCGTAGGGCAGCAGCAGAGATAAGAAGGTGCCGAATAGTATTGGAGCGAGAACACAGCCTTGTTTCACGCCACTTTGCTTCATGTAAGTAAATGCACTATTGAAGCTGCTCGCGTCAGCTCATGAATTAAAATAGGTGACCGCAAATTATGGACGTTACCACTGATTTCGCTATTTGTCTTCTATGCACACAGCTTTTAAACAAACGCCTGTTTGATTACTTTAATCTGTCTTCCTAATTCTATGCACATGCGGACTCGATTGAGCAGGTGACAAACTTTGCGCCTGCGTAAATAAGGACCTTGTAACCCCCTTATTTTGCAACGTCATTCGTTTATATCTCCGTTTTCGGACAGCAATGGTTTTTCTTCTTTTCATAGCAAGTTAAATCAAAGATTTTTAAAACATTCTATTTCTGAAAAAAGAGAGATATATTCAAAAAACTGTCGTTTCTTTAAGACTGGTCTATTGATTTTTGTTAAATGTTACACCATGTCAGAGATTGTTTCTTCTTATGGGGTAACGCTGTATGGGAAGATTTCGTTGTCCCATTTTTTTTTTCAAAAAAGACAACAGATGTTGATTTTAAAGCTCAAAGAAATGTCTTTTCCATGGTATCAAGAGATAACCACTAGCTGAATATGCTACATTAACAATATGACGAAAGATACCAACAACCACTTAATGCAAAAACCTAATGTACGTATTTGCTACGGTAGCAAATACCTATTTTATGTAGCAAATACCTACTGTCACGTCGCAAATACCTACCCACCGTATTTGGTACGGTAGCAAATACTCATTTCCGTATTTGCTACCGTAGCAAATACTCATTCAAGTAGCAAATACCTACCAGTCAGTATTTGTTACCGTAGCAAATACCTAACTTTGGTAGCAAGTACTGACGTAAATCTAACTCTCTCTCTCTCTCTCTCTCTCTCTCTCTCTCTCTCTCTCTCTCTCTCTCTCTTCAGTTATGCTTATGTACAGATTATGAAAATCCTTATTGTATGCGTATAATTTTCCAGAGACATTGCTCCAGAAGGAGATAACTTGAAAGAAACAAATGCTAATCTTGATGAGCTGACTGACCTTGCTCTTGAGCTTCAGGAAAAGACTGGCATCAAACTCCTATGGACAACTTGCAACCTCTTTGCAAATCCAAGGTAACTGCTTTGTTTATACTAAGCTAGAAACCCTGGTAGCTGCACATTATCATCTTTGAAATGAATTCCACCCTGCTTTAATCCAGGAAAGAGCTGTGCAAAGTAGTTCATGTCACCTCACAATGACCTCGTTTGCATCCATTTGTAGTGTCAGCTGGTCGTATTTTCCCTTCAAACAGCTGCAAAGCAGACTTGACCTCACAAGGCATTGAGATCAATATCCAACTTGTTTGATATTTTCTAGCTGCCTTATAAGATCAGTTTTTTACCAAAACTTCTCACATCAGAGGAAGCCACAGAGCCAACTACTTCACGAGTCATTTTTTGCAATTCTTTCCTCTTATGTGCAAATGCCTGTTTCCTCTCATCTTGCCCAAAAGTGGCAATAAATGAGGACCTTCAAGGAACGAAATTTAACAAGTGACACTTCACTCTCTATTCAGTGACAACTGACCTGGTTAACAGCACAAAACTTTGACAGCAATATGAGATATACTGGAGAAAGACAGCCACATTTAAAACCTTATTACACAAGTAAAGCCTGTTAGGGCAATGCTGTCGCCAAAGTGAATTACTTAGCAGAGAAAATTAACATTACTTGCAATTAATGGCTTAAAAATATAAAAAAGCATGAGAGAGAAATGTGTCGCAATGGCAACATTAAGGGGCTGGACAATCTGCGAGCCAGCGAGTCATAGGAGCCATGCAAATTTTGCATTTAAGTCTAAGCACCCATTTCATATAGCACTGATAAAGTGTTATTAAGTCTAAGCACCCATTTTAAAATGGTTAGCTTTTAATAACTGTGTGATTCGCATGTTGACTCTCCATCTTGGCTCGCATGACTCGCAGCCATGGCTCGCATGCCTCGCATGCCTCGCTGGCTCGCACATTGTCCAAACTCCAAAATTAATTTTAGGAACACTTAAAACACAAATGCACCATATTTCCAATTAGTTAAAATGCAATTGGTGAAAAGGCTACATGGCTGTTCCTTGCTCCCCCTCCCCCCACCCCCCCCCCCCCCTCCTTAGAACCTGAGTTAATTGTGACCTAAGTAAGTTGGATAATCTCATGCCAGTTTCTACTAAGAATTCAAGGCCATCAACCGGTTCCTTCGTTTATTTATTTAACTTGAATTGACATACTATACAAATTGAAGATAAATTAACAATTAAAAATTGTAAATAAAAAAATGTAAAAATACAAGATCTGAATAATTAGGTCAGTTTATACAGAAAATATATATAAACTACCTAAAAGTAATTTAATCTCACTGCCAACCCATTACCTCCTCGCTGAAAACTACCGGTATGTTATGGGAGCAGACGTCTGTCTCTTCCATACCTTTGACCATTGAGCCATTGTTCCTTCAAAAATGATAATGTAGCAGTAGGCGCAGCACCTTTTCCGTGCATATAGATATCGGCAAGAGTCCTTGCACAGAGTACATACTTTGTCCTGTTGGGGTAAATGGCAGACTTTGTTTATATATTTTTAAAAGAATTCTCGTTTGTCCAAACTGTGACCTTGTTTGTCATGGCTTGGTCAGTCATGGTTAGAACTACTTTACAATGTTCACCATTGTAGGTACATGAACGGTGCAGCATCAAACCCTGATGCACATGCGTTTGCTTATGCCGCTGCACAAGTCAAGAAAGGACTAGAGACTGCAAAAAAGCTTGGAGCAGAAAACTTTGGTAAATCTTTTTTTTTGTTCAATTCAGTTTTTTCAATATATATGTTTCTTACTCATTACGATACATTAACAATTCATACATGAAAAACAAAAGAGTGTTATTTGCACATGTAATTAATGGTTATGTATTTGGTACAAGATACTCCTGATTTACATAAAATGTTTGTTTCATTTTGTTTCCTAGCTTTACATGCCTGGTACTATGAAAATAATTATAGTACATGAAGAGTGGATATCTGTGTTTGTTGAATAAGTACCGGTAGTTTACAATATTTGTGGCAGTGTTGTATTACGTCTATAAACTCTAGGTTTTACTGAGTTTGTAAATGGAATACAAAACCGACTCTCGTATTGTTCGTCTAAGAATGATTATGTACATTGAAGCTAACAATGATAACAATGGATAGTCTCTCCTACTTTTGTTAATATTCTTTTGCATAAAATTTACAACATTTCATTTTACAGTTTTCTGGGGTGGACGAGAAGGTTACCACACTTTATTGAACACAGATGTCAAGAGAGAACTTGATCACATGGGACAGTTCTTTCAAATGGTTGTAGGTGGGTTAATGTTCAGTTTTGCATAGGGGAGCTTATTGTTTATTTTACAATGCTACCGGTGTCCATCACTTGTGCATTTACATTATGATGAGCCAAGTTCTGGTTCAAAGTCACTTAACCCATTTCATACTTAGCTTAAAGCACCCCCAATCAGCCAGAAAAATTGTCTGGCATTATCCAGAGTAAAATCTACAAGTTTCGCTCTGAGGTGGGGAAGGGTGAACAACCAGTTACATTCAACTCTCTTATACAATGATACAATACATATTTAATTGACCACTCCCCATAGGAGCTTTTCAGGGCTAACTAAACACGATCAACAATCACGACAGAACAGAACATTCATCAACAGCTGTTGAGAATCCCAACCGGTCGGAGGCAATCTAGTTGGCTATTTACAAGTGCAGCCGAGAAGTTGAACCTGCAGGGA
>NC_090879.1:22291925-22296925 GCF_036669935.1 Montipora foliosa
TTCGTGGTTGGTCATAACTACTTTACCAAAACGAGACTAAGGGACTTTTAGTGTTTCCATGTAGAGTTGAACGATTTTTCTGACTTTAGCTAAATTTAGTCGCAAAATTAGCAAACTGTTCCTTTTTCTCTGCTGTTTCAAGTATGGCTCTTCTCCCATTTCCCGCCATTTTCTCTGCTGCCTCACGACCCACCAGTTCTCCTTGTGCCCAACTTCACCCACCCCTCCTACCAGTTACTTCACCCTTGAACTCGCTTTTGAAGTCGAAGTTTACTCACCTGCATGTGACCCACTATCAGCGGATGTTTTGTCGTCATCTTTTGTACTCTAATTTAGTATGAGCGCTTCAATGTTTTAGGTGCCATAGATTCATTTGCTCGTGGCTTAAAAAATGCTGCCAAGCTTATTGAAGACGCGACTTTAGACTCTTTGGTCAAGGTGAGTTCAAAAGGATATTCACGCGGATGGAGCAATTTTAACGCGTCTGAGGGGACACTCAATGGGCTTCATTGTCCGGCAATATGCCAGTTTCCTGTTGAAACGAGCATGAAATTGAGGCTGATGTGAATACCTTTTCAAAACTTCGTTTCCGGGGTCTTTCCGAAAACAGCAGGAGCGACCCTCCTTTTTGCCATGGGGTTGTGCTTCTTGCGATATATTTTATGAATAATTCGAGTGAGCAGTGAGCAGTCCTTCTTATAATATACTTGGAAGTGGCGTAAGAAATTTCGACGGCGATATTTGGTAAACCTTTTTTGACAATTCCGTTTATTGTTTTTTTCAGGATCGTTACAAAAGTTATGACAGAGGTATCGGAGCGAAGATTGAGAAAGGAACCACTTCCTTGGAAGAGCTTGAGGTAGTTTTTTAGTATGTTTGTCGCTTCATGATGTTTCGTTGGCATTTTATGTTTGTTGGGTTGTTGTTAGAACGTTTGCGAAATGCGCAAACTTGTAACTTGGTGTTCGTTTTCGTTGGAATTACCGTCCAAAAACCTGAATACCCCAAGTTTTGGAACGAGACAAAGAACGAGTTAGACTAAAAGGCGAAGTATCTCTTCTACAAGTCTATCTCGTCGAAATCATAAACTTAAAATTGCCTTGAAAGCAAATTTCTGCAGCGCCCAAAAGGTGCCATTTATCTCGCCACTTGTCATTTCGCTACTAAAAAACATATCTTTATAACGGTAGTTGTAGTTTGATGAAACTGTAGTAGCGAGTTGGTTAGTGGCAAGTACTCGTCGTGGTGAAAGGCCATAAACTACGCCAATGGGGCTCTTGATTGTTAGCCAACTTTTCAGTGTTTTCTTTTAGGCTTACGTTATGGAACACGGAGAGCCAAAGCTCATTTCTGGAAAACAAGAGAAGTGTGAAGCAATTGTCAATTTTTATGTCTAATTTTGTAGTAATTTAGAAAGTGTTTACATCATTCAAATAATTTAGAGAGGGCTAGATAGGTATAAACGTATTCTTGGTTTGCTTCAACGTGATGAGACGGCCATGTTGGTGCACAAAAACTAGAAAATGGCCCCACAAGTTTTGCATAATAAAGGAGTCAAATTCCCAAAGGACATTTTACTGCACTGTTCTGTTCGCCATCATGGCCGCCGCGACGTAAACCATCAATTCAGCAAAATGTACCAAACGAAAAGTTCGATGCAAAATGATTGGAAAAAATGGAAACATGACGAAAAGGTGTTCTATCTTGAAAACAAGAGAACTGCCAGTTTATCTGTGTTAGTGAATCAATTTTTACATCAATCATTAAAGAATTTTATAGGTATAAACGTCTTCAACATTGCCACTTTTAACTCAATTTGATGCTCAAATCATAGTTAATAAGAGGGGAATGGTTTGGAAGCTCGGCAAACATCAAAGGCGCAAACAAAGATGCCAAGATTTAGGTTGGAAAGTCCACGACCGTGCACAATCTTTTGTTTTGCGCTCATACACTATGCATGAATTACAGTAACCAACACGTTTCTATTGGTTAGTTCCTCAGTACGGAGTAAACAATTATTGTGTTTTGTGCACGGTCAAGGCCAAAAAAGAGAACAAAAACCTACAACAAAGAAATTTGTCAGGTTTCATAACCATTCCCCTCTAATAACTATGCTCAAATGGACCTGCAGCCTGGGTTCCTTCTTTTCTTAAAGTTCCAGTCACATGGTTTTTTCTTCTATCTACGTTTTAACTATCTAAACGAACCTGTGCAAGGACGAATCCAGGGGGAGGGTGCAAGGGGTGGGCATCCCCCCCCCCCCCCCCCCCTTCGAGGTGACCTGAGGCTTTCTAATAACATTGGTATTCTACAAAAAAAAAAGGCACCAGTCAGCTACGCCATTCCTTAGTGGTGCACCCCTCCCTCCTAAGAAAAATCCTGGATCCGTCCCTGCTGTGATAGCAAAAGAAAAGGAGGGCACAGAGCCGGAGAAAACTGGGCCTGGATTTACTCTTTTTTATCCCGCCGTAATCCCCAACGAAGGATGCTTTCCATTTGACAATAACGCCTTCAAATTAACACACTTCGAGGATGACAGTATAATCAGGTGTCTGGCCGGCCAGTTCTGACAAAAGGAAAGCGTCCCAGTCAAGTTATATAAACCCATCCAAGCGTAACATGACGTTGCGTTATGGAACCATTTCTATAACTTATTATAGGGAATGAACACTCCATGATATTAACGCGAATCGTTAAAATTCGCGTTAATTTGAGTCGCGCTAATTATGTTGAGCGTTATTTTCCGCGACGTTAATTAAGTGCAGCGTTAATTTCCGCGCTCTTAATTTCCATTATTCTAACCCTAATTTTGAAACCTTTCCAGACATTCATGACACCTATAAAAAACAATAAAATAAGGTACAAGCTTTTCTTTCCGTTAACCATTGCATTAATTCGAATTTTGAGAATTGTTTTGTTGACCATAGGGCTCAGTTTTGTTCAGTGATTTTTTTTGCATCCATCGTTGAATAAATTTGTTCCAGTGGTCACCACCAACTGTCTTAATCGTGTTAATTTCCTTTATCGTGAAATTCTACCTCCTCCTTCGCGTTAATTTTCTTTATTCGAAAGTCGTGTTAATTTCCAATACCTTAATTTCATGGAACGTTGATTTCCTATAATAAGGTATTCTACTTATAAAGAGTGATTGCTGCATATCTGGACAGTTTAAGTATTCAGTAAAGTTACTATCACTTTCCCGTCCCCTTTATTAGCTCCAGCCTCGTTTTTTTGATTCTTACCGCCATTGTACGACCCTCCTCCCCCGGCAGTTCCTTGATAAGTTCCTTGATGAGTACCGAATACTCCCCCACCTGAGTATCCACCACCCCCTCCCCCGAATAGAAACGCGAATGATCCCCCACCAAAGCCTCCGTTAGCTGACGGACATTTTCCTCCCGTTCCACCATTCCTAAAACTCAAGGGTGCTACCCCAAGTGCCGTCCTTGAATCACCGTTTCCTAACACCCCCGCTCCTCCTCCAGCGGGAAAACTGGGGTCTCTTTTACCCGTTTGAGCATCACAGACTTGACCCCCACCCCCCTGTGTCCCACCACACTGAGACCCGTTTCTTGTTGCCTGACCTGGGTCTCCGTCTGTGAAATTGTCAAGTGCTGCTCCTCCACCACCTCCCCCACCAGCAATGATAAGTGGAGAGTCATCCATAAGAGTGACAAAACTCCCACCACCCCCTCCCCCTGGCCGTTTACCGAAATCGTTAGTTGTAACCCCCTCTTGACCCACTAAGACTTTTAATTTAGTTCCTTGAACAAACTGAAAAGTCCCTGTTATCTTTGCTCCTAAACCACCTAATTTCCACAGCAGAGAAGCGGCATAAGTGCCGTTGGCACCGGAAGCGCCAGAGGCCTCAATGACGTAAGTTCCATTCACGGGAACAGTCCATATTTGAATTCCTTTGTCTAAAATGACTTGACCTTCCAATGAGGTTCCTTTGTATCCGGCTGTGCTTGTCGGTCCGGTTCTTCCTCTAGCACCAAGGGTCGTAAAAATGTATTTACGTTCTGGAACGATCTGTGAAGGAAGGTTTTAAAGAGTCTTTTTAGTTGACGTCACCCTGCACATTTTGGTGCAATCTTCATGGAACTTCCTATAGACCCTATGCAAAAATGGCTGCCTTTAAATTATTCTTTTGTTCATATTCAAAATAGCCCAACTAACCTCATTTTTGAGACAAAAATTCTAAAGAATTTGTTATCCCGAACGAGGTTAGTTGGGCTATTTTGAATATGAACAAAAGAATAATTTAAAGGCAGCCATTTTTGCATAGGGTCTATATCTAATTGTAGGATAGCCAGAAATTGCTCGCCTAAATTACACTTATTTGAATGCACATAAGCTTCAACCAAAAAAGGATCGAGACATTTGCAATCTGTAAACTAAGATATTTTGCTTAGCAAAGTGAAAAATACTTACGAACAGCCCGAACAAGTAGCCTGGCTGAGGAATCAAAGCATTTGTCACGCATATTGAAGACCCATGGCGATTTAACTCACAAATTCCGTTTCTGACGTTTTTGTAATTGACTGAAGCGCAACCCGATCGGGTCAAGCACAAATGAGCGCATGAAAGGAAGTCATAACTCTGCTGCTTGTGAATGACGTAGCCTTTGAGCACGTGATTCTCCGTGATGCTAACGGTGGACGAGCGACTTGTCGCTGTTTCACTCCACTGCAGAAGCCAAACTGGGGTGAAGAGAAAAAGGAGTCCGCTGATCCACAAAAACCTGTTTAGTGAGAATGACACAGAAAATTTGGTTTGAGTTTTGCCAATAAAAAGGTAAACAGAAAAAGAAGACGATGGAGTTCAACTTGAGTCACTGATGACCTTTCAGATCAACCGGAAAAATTGTTGTTATGTAGAAAAAGCTACTGAATATTACTGAAAACTTGAACCGACTTGTTTGTCGGGGCTATAATCGTTAAGGAAAATGATTTCAAATTGCTTGATTTTGCAAAGAAATGTAAGCAAATTGGACCGCT
>NC_090879.1:22301925-22309425 GCF_036669935.1 Montipora foliosa
TTTGTGCAGCTGTGCATGAAAAACTGCGGCAAAACATAACTCTTCGAAATTAAATATTTATTTTACTTTCTTAGGTAACTATATATTCATTAACTTCACTGAGCGACAAATTTTAAAATTAAAAAGTTAAAAGTAAATATTAAGTTGAAATGAAAAAAAGAATTGATGAACGTTTCTCAATTCATGAATCATCCACTCCGAGAGCTTTCATGTCCACCCTCCATGAGAAACTTAAAGAGTGACGTGAAAGGCTGAAAATTCCGGGCTTGAGTGCGACTCGAGCCTCACTTTTCTATTTTGCGAACTCTGTTTCTTATCAGTTTCAATTTTTTATTGATCCTAAAACTGCGATCGTGCCACCACTTGACATTTTAGTCCTAACAGTATTTATGATGAGTATTCACCTGCATGCGATAGAGGCTACCTAGTTCCTCGGTATACCGTAGAGTTCCGATAGTAGCGACCCTCCTCACTTTCGGAATTAGCAGCCTTTGGGGGTCGCTACTTTCAGGGGGTCGTTACTCTCGGGGAACAAAAATCGTTTACAAATAGAGCTGGCGCGACCTTTTTTTCCGAAACTGAAAAAACTGAACAACGTTTTATATGCATTTCATATGTATAGATTGTGTGTCATAAAAAGAAGATAACAATGATAAATACAGCAAAAAACTATATAGAAAACTATATAGAGTTTTCAATTTCAATTTGAAGAAACCTTTCGGTTGTTAATACGAAATTATACCGGTTTACGGTGGTTCTTCATTACATCGCTACATCAGTGAACTGATGTCTAGGATGAATGGTGGCATAAAGCTTCCTCTTGTTGTAAATTAAAGTGCTTTATCGTGAGCAATTCGTGACACTGCACGAACATATTATTGTATATTAAAATGTTGACTATTGATTGACAAATTAATGGTATAGGGTATACCATTTAAAAAACTTGGTCTCGCTACTTTTGGGTGAGGAGGGTCGATACTTTCAGAGGGGGGTGGGGGTCGCTTCTTTCGGGATTTACTGGCGACCACAGAAAATTGATGTTAATTTCCGGGGGTCGTTACTATCGGAAGTTTACGGTAATATTGATCTTAACTCGTTTGCAGATGCTCTTTAAGTTTAACCCTGGTGATAAACAATCCGTTTTTCGCAAGCATGCCTGTATCACCAGTGCAAAAAGTTGTTTTATTCATTTCATTTAATAAAATTAAAATTCACCACCTTATTAACTATCATTGCAATTTCTTCCATTCCATTGAGTATACTTTAACTAAATTTCTTTTTAGTGGTGAATTACAGGGTTAGCCGCTAAAACACAGACGTACAGCTGGTTTATTTTCATTTATCGTTGCTAATAAAGAAAGCCAAAAACGACGTCATAACCCTTGCAGAGGAAGAAAAAGAGAGAGTCCCTGTAAGAGAGGTGCATTCTTTCCCAAAGAAGAGCCTGGCTCATTTAACCGCTGCAGGCTGGACGTGACGGCTTAGTCAGGGCTGTTGCAACGAGCATCATGCCCTGACGCCTGGTACGAATCTTTTTTTAACGTTATGAAAACTTTCCCGTCTCCTTTATTAATACCAGCCTCGTTCGTCTGAGTTTTACCGACATTGTACGACCCTCCTCCCCCCGCGGTACCTTTATCGGCAGTACCGAATACTCCCCCACCTGAGTATCCACCACCCCCTCCCCCGAATACAAGCGCGAATGATCCCCCACTAAAGCCTCCGTTAGCTGACGGACCTTTTCCTCCCCTTCCACCGTTCCCAAAACTCAAGGGTGCTACCCCAATTCCCGTCCCTGAAGTACCGTTTCCTAACAACCCTGCTCCACCTCCAGCACTCAAACTGGGGTCTCTTTTACCCGTTTGAGCATTGCAAACATGACCCCCACCCCCCTGTGTCCCACCACACTGAGACCCGTTTCTTGTTGCCTGACCTGGGTCTCCGTCTGTGAAATTGTCACGTGCTGCTCCTCCACCACCACCCCCACCAGCAATGATAAGTGGAGAGTGACAAAACTCCCGCCACCCCCTCCCCCTGGCCGATCAGGGAATTCGGCAATTGTACCACCCTCTTGACCCACTAAGACTTTTAATTGAGTTCCTTGAGCAAGCTGAAAAGTCCCTGTTGTCTTTGCTCCTAAACCACCTAGTTTCCAAAGCAATGGAGAAAAGGCATCAGTGCCGTTGGCACCGGAAGCGCCAGAGGCCTCAATGACGTAAGTTCCATTCACGGGAACAGTCCATATTTGAATTCCTTTGTCTAAAATGACTTGACCTTCCAATAAGGTTCCTTTGTATCCGGCTGTGCTTGTCGGTCCAGTTGCCCCGCGGGCACCAAGGGTCGTAAAAATGTATTTACGTTCTGGAATGATCTGTGAGGGACGTGAAGCATACGATTACACACTGACAGGAGCTCTTGAGTAGGAGGTTGCCTTTCCCATTCAGGCAACATTTGCGCTTATCTTTCTATACTTAGACCGCCACGAGTTCTTCGACTGCACGCACTGTTTAGAATGGCCAATCAGAGTAAAGTCAAATAAAGACAAAAATAACAAACCCAGTGTGTGCAAATTGGGCTAATTGATGTAAATTGATGTAAATGTGACTCTCCTGGTAAAGGCTTAAGGCTGGTTTACACGTACGACGCATGCATAAGCAACATGCGCAAGCGCATTGACTTGTTGTTAATTAGTGCCTTTGTTGTAACGAAAGGTACCAATTATCAAACGCTACTGCGTCTGCGTATGCTGGTTGTGCTTATGACTGCGTCGGACTTGTAAACCAGTCCTCATTTCTAAAAATACAAAGATACGCGCAAAATTGACTCAAGGATATAATGCATAGGGAGGTTCCTAACATTGACTGACTGATACAAGCGCGTTGAAGGAGACATGTAAAATTAGAGACCATTTGAGAGTCCCTTAACAAAAAAAACGGCGGCCATACTGGTGTCGCAAACTATTCTTCCCTGGATACGGAAACGAAGCAGTCTATTCTCATAAAACCCACGGGTTGTTTTGTTTTGTAAAGACAAGACGAAGATGTAAGATGAAGATGCAGTCGGTGTGAAAGTGTATCAAGATCTCTAAGTGTTTTAAAGTCGAACTCTTACAGACTGTATACCTACCAAAAAGTCTTGTACGTCAACGAGATCTGTAAGACCACGGTAAAGACAAGACAACGAAGAGGCTGAACTCTTCCCAAAAACTATGTATTAGCCTCGTTTATAAAATCAACTAATGGAACGTGCCCATTGATGGAAGTAATCGCGGCAAAAGAAGAGAAGGAAGAAATCTGCTACCACGCGGCCGCTATTAACTGGCAAGCAGACAGTGGGAGGACGACCAGCAGGGCCAAATTCACCTTGCCCCATTTGTTTAAGAGAGTCTCAATGGGAGGGGGGAGGGGGGGGGGTCCCCTTTGACGGTTGACGGTTAAAAAAAGCCATTTTGACGGTTCACAGTTAATTTTTTCGGAATGACGTTTAGAACACGAAATTAAAAGGAAAATTTGGCTGTAGTTTTGAATAAAACGATACAATTTTGCCCCTGTTTGAATAACCCAATTAGTGCTATAATTTGTGCGTTAAAAATGAGGTTTTTGGTGTCCTATATTATGTGTCTAATTACCTTTGTTACCGCTGGGCTTACTAAACGCCTGCTCCACCAATGTCTATGGGACATACGAAACATTCCTTAAATATAACCCTCCGATACCGTCCTACTCACTTCCTCAAAGATTTGTTGAGCCCTATCTTAAAAGCAAATTCTTTCTTGTTCAAATTCACGGGAAAAAAACACTTTCAAACGCACGAAACCGCAGTATCCTTTGCCAACATTTTCATGGATGCGGTTGAAACAGATATCATCAAACTAAGTTAATACAAGCCACTTCTTTAGAAAAGATACATCGACGACATCTTTTCTCTGTCGAGCATAACCAAAGAAGAATGTATAATTCTTACCTTAATTCTTACCTGGGAATAATATAATAAAGATAGCACTTAAACTACACTCTGATAGGTACCCTAATTGAAATATAGTTAATTTTCGCATTCCCAGCTTGTTGTTTGAAAACATGTGCTGCTTTTTGAGTGTTTTAATAAACTCGAGAAGAGATATATTAGGTCAGTAAGACCAGTTCAATTGCAGGCAATTATTGAACAAGGCAGCTTGGCGCCTGGGTGCGCTAAACTTTGACTGTAAAATTCGCCGTGAATCCACAGACCTTGAGGACATGCTCATTGCTCATATTGGTAAGCATGTAATTGCTTGTAGTATCCTACTGGGTAGAACTGGAACTAGCATGCCCGCGGCATGCTGGGACTCTAAGCCTGGGGGCATAGTCATTCTAGTGAGACAAGATGGCGGCTATACTTGTAACGCTCGAAACGTCAGCTTTTAGAATCTCTGTACGTACGGTGGTCAATTTACATTATCAACTCCATTGATAAAACCAAATTTTTGTATACTTGCAATCGTTTATTTTAGGGTGACGTTAAGGCCCTAGTTTTGGAAAGTCTCGTCAAATTGGCTGCTCTACTCTCCAAGCCAATGCATCTTTGAGCGATTTTACTTCATTAAGCTAATGAACCAATGAGCCCAAGCTTGTCCAAACCAACCTCATATCCGGAATGGGCAGGTAATATCATCAGGTGAAAGTTATTTTCTCCATAAGAAAGGCTTGTTTCGTGGTTGGTCCATAACTACTTTACCAAAACAAGACTAAGGGACTTTTAGTGTTTCCATGTAGAGTTGAACGATTTTTTGACTTTAGCTAAATTTGGTTGCAAAATTAGCAAACTTTTCCTTTTTCTCTGCTGTTTCAAGTTTGGCTCTTCTCCCATTTCGCGCCATATTCTCTGCTGCCTCACGACATACCAACAAAATCTATATTTACAAAACCTTAAATGAAAACAATAAAAACTTCTAAAATTTAAAAACTAAAAATATAAAAAATCTGATTGTTTTGATGTTATCAGACAGGTCTCTTTTTCGAATTGAATTTGGTCCAGTATCTTTGAGGCCTGTCTAAGTTTTTGTTTAAAAAGTTGATAGGAGGAAGCGTCCTTGATGGCTTCAGGAATTCTAAACAATGGGCCCTCTATACCTTACACTATTTCTGCCAATGTTGCTATTGTACCGTACATGCGAGAAGTGATTAATACGCCTTAAATTATAATTAGAATTAGTGTTGCCTGTTTCGAATAGGGTTGTGAATTGATCAGGTAAACTATTATGATAGACCTGGTACATTATAGAAGCGAGCCTACGCTTGTAAATATAGACTAGTGGTTTCCATTTTACAAGTTCAAGAACGTTAGTGGCAGGAGTTGCGGTAGGGAGTTTGTGGACTAGTTTGGCTGCTTTCAGGCGCAAATGTTCCAAAGTATAAAATGCAGATGGTGAGCAAGATCCCCACATAGCGATGCAGTAAGTGATGCTTGGTACAATTCCTTTGAAATATATTTCTTCCAAGACACTTGAGGGAAGGGCTTTAAACTTTTTCAGGAATTTTAGCTTTCCTCCAAACTTAGTATGCAGTGCTTTAACTTGGGGTTAGTATGTTTGGTAAACCTTTTTTGACAATTCCATTTATTGTTTTTTTCAGGAGCGTTACAAAAGTTATGATAGAGGTATCGGGGCGAAGATTGAGAAAGGAACCACTTCCTTGGAAGAGCTTGAGGTAGTTTTTTAGTATGTTTGTCGCTTCATGATATTTCGTTGGCATTTTATGTTTGTTGGGTTGTTGTTAGAACAGCTTAGAACGTTTGCGAAATGCGCAAACTTGTAACTTTGTGTTCGTTTTCGTTGGAATTACCGTCCAAAAACCTGAATACCCGAGTTTTGGAACAAGACAAAGAACGAGTTGGACTAAAAGGCGAAGTATCTCTTCTACAAGTTTATCTCGTCGAAGATCATAAACTTAAAATTGCCTTGAAAGCAAATTTCTGCAGCGCGCAAAAGGTGCCATTTATCTCGCCACTTGTCATTTCGCTACTAAAAAACATATCTTTATAACGGCAGTTGTAGCGAGTTGGTTAGTGGCAAGTACTCGTCGTGGTGAAAGGCCATAAACTACGTTAATGGGGCTCTTGATTGTTAGCCAACTTTTCAGTGTTTTCTTTTAGGCTTTCGTTATGGAACACGGAGAGCCAAAGCTCATTTCTGGAAAACAAGAGAAGTGTGAAGCAATTGTCAATTTTTATGTCTAATTATTTAGTAATTTAGAAAGTGTTTACATTATTCAAATAATTTACAGAGGGCTAGATAGGTATAAACGTATTCTTGGTTTGCTTCCACGTGATGAGACGGCTATGTTGGTGCACAAACACTTGAAAATGGCCCCACATGTTTTGCATAATAAAAGAGTCAAATTCCCAAAGGACATTTTACTGCATTGTTCTGTACACCAACATGGCCGCCGTGACGTCAGATGAAAACCCCCAATAGAAAATCGTTTGATTGGACGTGACGTCACGGCGGCCATCTTGTTGGAAAGAACAATAGCGAAAAGGTCTTTTGGGAACTTCCCAAGTTTTGCATAAGAATAGAGTCAAATTCCCAAAAGACATTTCACTGCATTGTTCTGTTCACCATCATGGCCGCCGCGACGTAAACCATCAATTCAGCAAAATGTACCAAACGAAAAGTTCGATGCAAACTGATTGGAAAAAATGAAAACATGACGAAAAGGTGTTCCATCTTGAAAACAAAAGAAATGCCAGTTTATCTGTGTTAGTCAATCAATTTTTACATCAATCATTAAAGAATTTTATAGGTATAAACGTCTTCAACATTGCCACTTTTAACTCAATTTGATGCTCAAATCATAGTTAATAGGAGGGAAATTGTTTGGAAGCTCGGCAAACATCAGAGGCGCAAACAAAGATGCCATGATTTAGGTTGGAAAGTCCACGACCGTGCACAATCTTTTGTTTTGCGCTCATACACTATGCATGAATTACGTAACCAACACGTTTCTATTGGTTAGTTCCTCAGTACGGAGTAAACAACTATTGTGTTTTGTGCACGGTCAAGGCCAAAAAAGAGAACAAAAACCTACAACAAAGAAATTTTGTCGGATTTCATAACTATTCCCCTCTAATAACTATGCTCAAATGGACCTGCAGCCTGGGTTAGTCCCATTGTTCTTCCTTCTTTTCTTAAAGTTTCAGTCACATGGTTTTTTCTTCTATCTACGTTTTAACTATCTAAACGAACCTGTGCAAGGACGTATCCAGGGGGAGGGTGCAAGGGGTGGGCATCCTCCCCCCTCCCCCCGAGGTGACCTGAGGCTTTCTAATAACATTGGTATTCTACAAAAAAATAGTCACCAGTCAGCTACGCCATTCCTTAGTGGTGCACCCCTCCCTCCTAAGAAAAATCCTGGATCCGCGCCTGCTGTAAAAGCGAAAGAAAAGGAGAGCACAGAGACGGAGAAAAATGGGACTGGAGTTACTCCTTTTTTATCCCGCCGTAATCCCCAACGAAGGACGCTT
>NC_090879.1:22314425-22321925 GCF_036669935.1 Montipora foliosa
GACAACATAAGTTGAATGATAAATATTTGTTAAGAAAACTCAGCTAATTTACGATATTATTTTCCGAGATGACTTTCACAGGATTAATTTTTGTGCAGTCATAGTTAATCGAGGGACTGGTTATGAATCCTTAGAACTTTCAAAAGCGAGAACAATGTTGTTGCAATTGATGTTGAATTGACCGTGACCCTGCACAATCTGTTGTTTTCGCTTCGCACGGGTTCGCAAATTAGTTGCGCATAATTTAATCGAAGGATTTGATTGGTTATCTTCTCGAAAAAAGGCGTGTTTTGTGCAGGGTCAAGGCCAAAAATACGGACAAAGACATGAAACAAAGGAACTTGTCCTGTTTCATAACCATCTCCATGCATTAACTATGGTGCAGTTGACAATCATATTAAGGATGGTGCCTACTAATTCAATGGTATTTTTGCGCACTTTTCTGAATATGCGGAAAAAGAGGACGTTCGCGCCCATTGCTACTGCGCATTT
The DNA here is from genome assembly GCF_036669935.1 of Montipora foliosa. NCBI lineage: Eukaryota > Metazoa > Cnidaria > Anthozoa > Scleractinia > Acroporidae > Montipora > Montipora foliosa. Next base: position 22,314,918 of record NC_090879.1, read on the forward strand.
TACAATGACGTAAGCGTGCGAATAGACAATCGTTTACGCTTTACCTCGCTTTGACAACTTCGCAGCGATTTTACTCTCTTCAATGCTCGGTGATCCCCATTTTCTTTCCGTAGATCGATTCCTTTTCTGATTTTGTCCATTTTAACAAAAAACAAAAAACAAAATCTGTACGTGAGAAGTTACAAATATTTCGCCCTTTTATATGTTCTCGTGCGACTAATATGTATCGTTTTTCTAGGTCATTTCACCCCAGAAAAAGACATCAGCTGCAAATGTTTATTTAGTTGTATTATTTATGTTGAATTGAGTACGTTTACCTGATCTAAATTTCACTACTATAACTTTTTTTTATTCCTGACAGTTTTGAGCTAAGATCATCTTAAAATAACGCAAGCTTCTAAAAATGCACCTTATCTCGAAAACGAGCACGGTGACCCCCCATTCTTTTTTGCCTTTTTGGCAAAAGTAGATCATTACCTTTCTGCGTGGAAAATTTTAAAAAAATCTGTGCGTGGGAACATTTTGGGCGCGAACGTCCTTAACAAGTGTTATTGAAATCCGAAATGAAAATTGGCGGTAACCACGCATTTTTCGAAGATAAATAATCAACGATATTTGTAAAAAGCTTGAAAATGCAAAGGATTGTATGGCGTTCTTTTCCAAATTGAAGCTTACTTATCCCTGAAAAATGCATAGTTACCCCCAATTTTCATTTTGGATACCAAGAGCACTTGCTAAGTTCTGCTTTCTCCACATAGTTTTGAACCGCACCAAAATATCCCTGTATTAATAAGCACCATTCACAGGAAATCCGAGTATCTCGAGATGCGCAAAACGTATGCGCAATAACAATAGTAGGCGCCATCCTTAAAGAGGTCATAAAGGCTCCCTTCCAGTTCACTTTTCGAACAGTTTGTATCTGAGGGTTGTGTAGTACGTGTACGTATCAACTCCATTATTATTCGCAACAACTACCATAAGAAGGGAATAACGCAGGTTTTTCAATTTTATTTTTTTCGGGTGTGTCACCACTTGACATTTTATTCCCAACAGCACTTATTTTGGGTATCACCTGCTGCCGATAGAGACAACGTATTGTAGGTTCGCAGTATAATACTGATCTTAACTCGGTTGCAGATGCTCATTAAAGCTGATCCTCGTGATGAACAATCCCTTTTTTCTCAAGCATGTCTGTATCCCCAGTGCAAAAATTTGTTTTATTCGTTTTATTTATAAACTTTGAATTCACCACCTTATTAACTATCATTGCAATTTCTGTGCAATCCGTTGAATATTAACTTCTTACTAACCGAGCGCGAGGGCCGTACTGGGGAATATTGACCCGAGGTCGTGGCAGCGCGAGGTCCGTACAAAAACGACCTCGGGCCAATATTCCCCAGTACGGCTCGAGCTAGCTCGGTTAGTAAGTAGTTTATTATATGGCTTTTTAATTACCTTTTGCTTTGTTTTTGCGAGCCCGTAATCGGCCCGTGGGCATTACGGGAGAATAATGCCCTACAATTCAGTCACAATTAGCCAATCAGAGCGCGCGTTATATCGGCTACAAACACAAGCCATATAATAAACTTTAACTTAATTTCTTTCTTGTGGTGGATTACCGGATTAACTAAAACACCAACACACAGTTTATTCTCATTTTATCTACTGCTTCTAAATTTTCATTGGTCGTTGCTAATAAAGAAAGAGCCAGAAACAACGTCATCACTCTTGAGGAGGAAGAAAGAGAGAGACCCTGGAAGCGAGGTGCATTCTTTTCCAAAGAGTAGCCTGGCTCTTTAAAAGTTAACGACTGCAGGCTGGTTACGAAGACCTACTCAGGGCTGTTGTCTAAAGCATCACAGCCTAACTTTATTATAACTTTCCCGTCCCCTTTATTTCATGGAACGTTGATTTCCTATAATAAGGTATTCTACTAATAAAGAGTAATTGCTGCATATCTGGGCAGTTTAAGTCTTCAGTAAAGTTATTATAACTTTCCCGTCTCCTTTATTAGCTCCAGCCTCGTTCCTTTGATTTTTACCGCCATTGTACGACCCTCCTCCCCCGGCAGTTCCTTTTTGAGAAGTGCCGAATACTCCCCCACCTGAGTACCCACCACCCCCTCCCCCGAATACAAACGCGAATGATCCCCCACCAAAGCCTCCGTTAGCTGACGGACCTTTTCCTCCCGTTCCTCCCTTCCCAAAACTCAAGGGTGCTACCCCAAGTCCCGTCCCTGAATCACCGTTTCCTAACACCCCTGCTCCCCCTCCAGCACTCAAACTGGGGTCTCTTTTACCCGTTTGAGCATTGCAGACTTGACCCCCACCCCCCTGTGTCCCACCACACTGAGACCCGTTTCTTGTTTCCTGACCTGGGTCTCCGTCTGTGAAATTGTCACGTGCTGCTCCTCCACCACCTCCCCCACCAGCAATGATAAGTGGAGAGTCATCCATAAGAGTGACAAAACTCCCACCACCCCCTCCCCCTGGCCGATCAAAGAAAAAGTTATTTGTACCCCCCTCTTGACCCACTAAGACTTTTAATTGAGTTCCTTGAACAAGCTGAAAAGTCCCTGTTATCTTTGCTCCTAAACCACCTAGTTTCCAAAGAAATAAAGAAGCGGCATAAGTGCCGTTGGCACCAGAAGCGCCATAGGCCTCAATGACGTAAGTTCCTGTCTCGGGAACAGTCCATATTTGAATTCCTTTCTCTAAAATGACTTGACCTTCTAATGAGGTTCCTTTGTATCCGGCTGTGCTTGTCGGTCCAGTTGCTCCGCGGGCACCAAGGGTCGTAAAAATGTATTTACGTTCTGGAATGATCTGTGAGGGACGTGAAGCATACGATTACAAACTGACAGGAGCCCTTGAGTAGGAGGTTGCTTTTCCCATTCCGGCCCTATGAGACAACATTTGCGCTTATCTTTCTATATTTAGACCGCCACGAGTTCGTCGACTGCACGCACTGTTTAGAATGGCCAATCAGAATAAAGTCAAATAAAGACAAAAATAACAAACACAATGTGTGCAAATTGGGCTAATTGATGTAAATTGATGTAAATGTGAGTCTCCTGGTAAAGGGTTAAGGTTGGTTTACTCGTACAACGCAAGCATAAACTTAAGCAACATGCGCAGGCGCATTGACTTGTTGTTAATTAGTGCCTTTAATTTGTTGTAACGAAAGGTACCAATTATCAAACGCTACTGCGTCTGCGTATGTTGGTTGTGCTTATGACTGCGTTGGACTTGTAAACCAGCCCTTATTTCTAAAAATACAACGATACGCGCAAAATTGACTCAAGGATATAGTGCATAGGAAGGTTCCTAACACTGACTGACTGATACAAGCGCCTTGAAGGAGACATGTAAAATTAGAGACCATTTGAGAGTCCCTTAACAAAAAAAACGGCGGTCATATTAGTGTCGCAAACTATTCTTCCCAGGATCCGGAAACGAAGCAGTCTATTCTCAAAAAACCCTGAGTTGTTTTGTTTGTAAAGACGAAGATGTAAGATGAAGATGCAATCGGTGTGAAAATGTATCAAGATCTCTAAGTGTTTTAAAGTCGAACTCTTACAGACTGTATACCTACCAAGAAGTCTTGTATGTCAACGAGATCTGTAAGACCACGGTAAAGACAAAGAAGGGGCTAAACTCTTCCCAAAAACTATGTATTAGCCTCGTTTATAAAATCAAATAATGGAACGTACCCATTGATGAAAGTAATCACGGCGAAATAATGGAAGGAGGAAATCTGCTACCACACGGCCGCTATTAACTGGCAAGCAGATAGTGAGAGTAAGACCGGCAAGGCCAAATTCACCTTGCCCCATTTGTTTAAGAGGGTCTCAATGGGAGAAAGGGGGGTCCCCTTTGACGGTTGACGGTTAAAAATAAGCCATTTTGACGGTTCACGGTTAATTTTCGCAATGACGTTTAAAACACGAAATTAAAGGGCAAATTTGGCTGTAGCTTTCGATAAAACGATAGAATTTTGCCCCTAGTTGAATAACCCAATTAGTGCTATCATTTGTGTGTTAAAAATGAGGTTTTTGGTCTTCTATATTATGTGTCTAATTACCTTCGTTACCACTGGGCGTACTAACCGCCTGCTCCACCAATGTCTATGGGACATACGAAACATTCTGTAAACATAACCCTCCGATACCGTCCTACTCACTTCCTCAAAGATTTGTTAAGCCTTATCTTGAAAGCAAATTCTTTCTTGTTCAAATTCACGGGAAAAAACACTTTCAAAAGCACGAAACCGCAGTATCCTTTGCCAACATTTTCATGGCTGCAGTTGAAACAGATATCATCAAACTAAGTTAATACAAGCCATTTCTTTAGAAAAGATACATCGACGACATTTTTCTCTGTCGAGCATAACCAAAGAAGAATGTATAATTCTCAGATGGATTGCCTGGGAATAATATAATAAAGATAGCACTTAAACTACACTCTGATAGCTACCCTAATTGAAATATAGTTAATTTTCGCATTCCCAGCTTGTTGTTTGAAAACATGTGTTGCTTTCAGGGGCACCCAACGAATCTGTTCCTCACATTATCTGTTCCCCAGAGGAATCTTGCTGGCTGGCAAAAATACAGGTGTTTCGATGAGCTGGCTGGGAAATTTTGTTATTGATAGAGGTTTTGCCTGGGAATTACTGACTTTTTCTAGCATTTCAACCCGAGCTGGCTGTAGAAGCTCTGAAGACTGAGGACGACTGAAAAAAAAAAAAAAAAACACCCCTTCCCTCTCCCAGAGAGTAGTCACAAACATACCACGGCTGGTCAGAGTGATTGCGCTTGCGGAAAAAAACCTGTTTTGTTCCGGTTTTGTCGCTTTTGTTCGGTCGTTTTGGATCGAGGGATTTGAAAGCGCGCGGAATTCCTGGCTGGGAAATAAATTTGATCAGCTGGCTGGGAAACCAACCAATTTTATCTAGCTGGCTGGGAAATTTCTTGTGTGTCTTGCTGGGAAAAAGGAACAGATAATGTTTTCCCAGCAACACTAAAAAACACCTGAAAATGCCTTAATAACATTTATTTTTATTAACTGGGGTATAATAATACATTTTACAACAAATTTGTCGTTGAGTGCCCCTGTGCTTTTTGAGTGTTTTAATAAACTCGAGAAGAGATATATTAGGTCAGTAAGACCAGTTCAATTGCAGATATATCGACATCTTTTCTCTATATAGAGCATAACCAAAGAAGAAATAAACAATTTCACAGAGCTAGCAAATAGTTATTATCCGACTATAAAATTCACAACTGAGATTCAGATCTTTTAAACCTGTCACTGTATACAAGGACACTCTACTCTTGGTTTGCGCACGCACTTTAAACCGACGTCGGCAGAAACTCTCGAGTTCACGCACTCTGCCTCCTGTCACCCTGAGGGTTGTCCAATACACTCGACAAGACTCCAATCGTGTGTACTCAAGTTCTATTGGAAAACCGGAAGTTTAGGGGTGATAAGTTTTCTATTCGTTGGAGAGTTAGAAAAAAGTTTATTATTGTCGATCGGTGACTCCAAGAAAACTGTTCAATTGGACTCCAATGGACTATGGTAACGAATAGATTCCACTGGAGTGACAAGTTTTCTATTCGTTAGAGACGCAGAAAAAAAATTATACTTGTCCCTGGAGGCCCAAAAAAACTGTTCCATTGGACTTTATTGGCAACGAATAGATTCCACTGGAGTTACATTTTTTCTATCGGTTTGAGAGTTTAAAAAAAGGTTTCTTGTTGTCGATCAGTGGCTCAAAGAAAGTGTTCCATTGGACTCCAATGGATCCATTGGTAACGAATAGATCCCACTGGAGTCATAAATTTTCTATTCGTAGTGCGTGGCATCGTGCCTTTAATTGATCACGTGACCATAAAAAACATTTATATTTCAACAAAGTGGGTTAACCCCATTGACACCCTCATTTAAAGCCGGGTACTCGGCGGATAAGTTACCATCCAAATTTTAATATATACTTCCCGTCAATCCTTGGCCTAAACATTTGGGCTTTAATTGCATGCGCTTGTCGCGTGTGAATCCACTGCTACGTGAGCAAATAGTAAAATCACTGTCAGATAGCGAATCATCCACAGTATAAAGTTATAGGACTTTGAAAAAATGGTGCTCTTAGACAGATATTCCGAAAAGACATACAACAAATGAGAGTGGAGCGAGTGGAACTGAAAGAAGCATGTTGCCCTTTGCGCAGAACAGCGCGGGGAGTAAGTAAATCTATTTAACAATGAAAAAACAACAACAAGAACACTTACCAGGTGGCCAAGCAAGTAGCCCCTTTTAGCACTGAATGCATTTGTATCCAACCCACTTGCGGGAGAACCGAGGCAATGTAACTCACAAATGCCGTTTCTGACGTTCTCGTAATTAACTGAAACGCAGTCCGATCGCCCCAAGCACAAATGTGCGCATGAAAGGAAGTCATAACTCCGCTGCCTGTGAATAACACAACCCGTCAGTATGGGATTCTCTATGATCCTTACGATGGATGAACGGCTCCTGTCTCCCTTCCGTTCCAGCAGTCTAACAGGGGTGACGAAAATCAATAGGCTGATGATCTTTAAAACCCTGTTAAAAGAGATTGATCAAGACAATGTAAGTGTACTTCCACCGATAATAAGCCAAACAGAGAAGACGCTCACAGCGTGCAACTTGGCTGTTTCCAAAAAGCTTTCCTTTTAGTGCTCTGTTCTTATCCAGTTCTAGGTTGTTGTGTCTCTGGTCATTTTATTGAAATATCATACCCAGGTGAGTCATCGACTAAGCGAAGAAAAAACTTCAAAAATCGGTACTTCCAAATATAATGCGTATGTTCTTAACTGAAAACTCGTGCTTGAGGTATCACTGGTACTCCAATCTAAAAGGTAGCTGATATATCATTCACTGCAAGAAGGCTGCATGACCTGAGAAACGTGCCTAAATTCATCCAAGCAAAACGTCCTTCCGTCAAACACACAACCTACCTCAATGGCGC
>NC_090879.1:22326925-22341925 GCF_036669935.1 Montipora foliosa
GTCAATGACTGCTTTTCGACAAAAGGAAAACTAACTATGCGATACTAAAATTAACAAGATAAACAACAAAGGCAATGAGCACCTTTCCACGAAGCAGAAAGCAAAATCTTGATCTAGAATATTCCATCATATTCATTTCAATCTCACACTCTTCAAGTTATCAAGAAATCAACAAGTTAAAAACCACAGAAAGATGTAAAAAAACCAAACTAGATTTACTGGTGATTACGCTTTAAGTATATTGGAAGCTACCACTAAATAATCTTTATTGTAATATTCAAGGAGAAATACTCAATATACTCCAGACCTGTACTCATGCCTCTTGATGAATATTTTTAGTGAATAATAATTATTATTTGATTTCTATCGCTGTCAGCTCACAAAACTGTTGTTCCAGACAGAGAGAGGACTGTTAGTGGTGCCGTTTTGTGGAGAACGTGGGAGCTCTTTAATGTCCACCACTCCACATGATGTCATGTTACAGCTTATCTAAAAAAATTAAAATTCAAGCCACTATCAGGATTGGTGTCATATTAACAGAATTACTGCGTGAAAATGGTTTAACATACACAAAATACCCGGTTTACAATCTAAACCAACTATTGACAGGTGGCTTCGATGAGATTTGAACCCATGACCTCTGTTACATGTATGCCTGTGCAATGCTCAAGCCACTCAGTTGTGAGTTATAGGCTCAAAGTCCTGTGTTGTTTGAAACATTCCATTTGACCCAAGTCACAACAGTGACTTTTGGCAGTGACCGAGTTGAACTGGAACAAGGGCGACAAAGGAAATGTCAATAATTTAAAATAAAATGTTATAAGCCCCCCTTAAAGAGTTCCAATGTAACTGTTATGAATTTAAAAGAACAATACAAGGGGCTTTAGCTAACATGCTGACTACAGTGTATAAACTTGAAGTAAAATACTCACCAACTTTTTGGAACTATTTTGCTGTGACAACTGAGGGCCCTTGCTTTTTTCATCATCATCGTCATCATCTTTGTAAGCTGCTTGATTTGAATCAGGAGCTTCTTCGTCGGATGGCCTTTGGGAATAAATTAGCAGAGTTCAAGAACACCCAGTACAGAATACATAGTTTTTGACATAATTTTTCAGGCATAATATAAAATATCATCACTCATATCACAAAGAAACTCTATTGGCAAGTCAAATACAAGATGGTTCAGAACAAATCAGGCCCCGCAACAACAGCAAAAGGGGTGACCAGAGCTACCGTTACATGAATATTTGTGTGACTGTTGGGCCCTCAACCCATTGGCATCCAAACCGGCCGAAACCGGCCAGACTTAGTATTTTACTCTGTCTAATGCCAGACGATTTTACTCGTCAATGGGGAACCCCTGGGAGTCAATGGATTAATTAATGTGAAAGTCCTCTTTCACACTTGTCACTTGTAGATCTCACTCTGTCTAGCACCAGGAAATTTTTGCACTCATAGAAGGGGAACCCCTTTGCTGCAAAATGGTTAACAGACATGTCTACTTATACCCTGGATGCCAGAGGAATTTTTTTTCAAGGTCGGAGAGAACGCTCTGTGATTCTAAATGAACAGTCTGTTAATTTAGAATCACTGAGCGTTCTCTTCGACCTTGAAAAAAAAATTCCGCTAGTACTCAGGGTTAAGTCCACTAAAAAAACGGTCTCTTTTTACAGTTTCTATCCAATGAATGACACTTGCAGATTTTACTCTCTTATGACAGACGATTTTCCTAGTCAATGAGGTAGTCTTAGGGGCGGAACTGTTAACTTATGCCATTAAAATACTAAGAATTTTTTCAAAGTAACTAATATGTATCAACAATAATAATGATAATAATAATTATTATTGTTGATAATTATTATTAGCATAATTACATTGGTGATTATTGAAAATTCTCTGCACTAATTGGTTGCACTTGAGGTGATTATTTAGCCCTTGAGGGCGAAGGGTCTAATTGTTTTAGTATCACCCAACTAGTGGGACAGAAAAGGCAATAATAAAGTTAGCAAATGCAAGTTGAAAATATATTTCTTTGGGAATAAAACGAAAGAAAGCGTCATGCTTTTCCCTACTCGAAGACTATTACTAATAGTCCTCTAGTAGCGTAGCCAATCAAAAGGCAGGATTAATGTCACTGTTCCTTGGTATCAACATAGTTAGCTTTTAACGCATAACGTAAGGTGCAATAGAACGAGACAACAGACATATTGGCGTTTTTGAGGGGAACACTGCCTTGCGACTGGTTAGCCTATGCGACTTCCGGATCGCTTGATATAGAACAACCTCACAGTTTATCTCCCCAGCACTACGAGCTGATTGGTAAACAGCACGTGCTGGATCGGACAAGAGTATTGGTTAGTGAGCCATGTACAAAGGCAAACGAGCCAACAAGTTTGGGGGAAGTCGCTGCGCAGACTTAACCGCACCTCGCAGGAGTGACCCAATTTTAATGAAGGCAAGGCGATAAACCCAACCCATCTCTAAAGGGAGGGAGGGAGGGGGAAAAAACTTTAACAAATGCCAACAGCTAGTTGGTTTACTATAGAAGACAAACTGCCAAGTGAACCTTGGACGGCTAACTGAGGCTTTTATAGCTAGACTCTGTCTATTAAAGTAGCCAGTTGTACAGCTTCTACTATGAGCAGCTAGGTTTTACACATGCTCTTTAACAGTTATGAATGAGGCCTTAACAGATTTGGCCTATGCACGTGTACGTTATAAACTGAGATCTAGGAACAAAGTCTCTATGTCCTCATTTTATTTACAACAAAACAATTGATTTTATGACCTTGAATGACCGACTAAAAAAAACACGAAGATAACTAATGCGACATGAATAGCCCCTTTTAGTATGGTCACGTTCCACTAACCGTATTTTACTGACGGGGCAGTAAAATCTCATTTTGCATTAGTCCACTAGTTGGGTGATACTCATATGTGATAATCATCTTTAGAAGCATTTTTTTCAAAAATTGGCCACAAGGTGACAGACAAAGAAATTAAATAATTTACTGTTTTAAATCGTCTTCGCCATAATGAGTTAATAATTGTTTACGTCTGTTGTTCGTATTTTTAACAAAAATGCATATTTTTCAAATAATCACCTATGCAATATTAATATACTAATAAAAACAATGTTATTCACCTCAGGCTCAGTAAATATCAGTGAATAAAAAGCAAGACGAAGATATTCATCTTACCTCCGGCAAGTAATCTACAAGTTAGTTTGTAGAGAGAGAAATAGAGAAGACAGAAAACAAGGATAAAAGAAGTATGACATTTTCTGCAGTAAAACAGCTGCTTTAACTAGATCAACATCAGTCTCATATCTATAACTTATATGAAAAAAGAGTAAAAATATTTACATTATCATTAAAGTTTTAGAACAATACATAATACTTTAAGTGCAAAGATTATTTTAATTTATATTATTTTTAAGGTCACCTTGGTAAAAAGACTTGTGTAGAACTGACAAGGATTGGTGCTTCACCAACTTTTTCTGAAAGAATAACAAATTTGATCTTTAATGATGGGACAATAATATTATTATTAAAGTCCGAGCCTGAGAGGGAGAGGAATAATGATTGTTTCAGAGGATTAAGAGTCACCCATGATGGCAAGCTAGGAAGCAAACTGCAGGGGACAGAAGTTTTCCCTCCTAAGGCAAAACAAATTTCTCTGAAATCCATTTAACAAATTGATGTCAGTTTTTCATGGGTCTGTCCTGTTATTGATCATGAATTTCGTCACAACATTGTCAAAGTAGCTGTGGATCTATGAGGCGATAGCCGAGTGGATCTGCAGACTATTTTCACGATGTCGTGACGAAATTCATTGTCAATAATAGGACAGATGCATGAAAAAACTGACATCAATTTGTTTTTTACAATAACAAAAAGGCAGAGGGGTCAAAATTAAGTCAAAACACGAGAAGAATGCAAGACAAAAATGTGAGAAACTTCAATCTGATGCAAGCAATATCATGTCATTATCACATAATAAATTATAAATTTATGTGTCCGTCCACATATTGACAACACAAATTAGTCAATGAGCACGCAAGAATTTTGCAGTCGTTGTAAAAAACATACTGTATGAAGGACAAGTTTCCAAATGACTAGAACTACCTTTCTTTCGTCCATTTTTCTTGCGTTGCCTATGAGATTTCTTCTTTCTTTCATCGTCACTGTGATTGCTAACTGGACAATTTGCTGATGGAGCGCTTGTACTTGCTTTACCTCTGTCAAAAGCAATAAAATGCTTAATGTGGACATCAGCAGTGCTTTAACAAAAGAAAACCATAGAAGTTACATGGGTGGAGCTATAATTCCAAGGTAGATACTTTCAAGACACTGTTCCAGCACAAAGCCCTAACCTGGGAGGGAATAATCTCAGGTTGTGCCGGTACCCTTTTGTTGTCATATTTCTATTTAATATTGCCTTTCTAATTTAGTTTATTTCAATTTCTGGGGTACAATAAACATTTTGTTGTTGTCATTAGATCTATTGACTGTGCAATGCTGTTTTGCTAGAAGTCTAATTATTGACAACTCACATTTTGTCTTTTAAGGACGGTGCCTACTAATTCAAAGGTATTTTTGTGTGGTTTACTGAATATGCAGGAAAAGCAGATCTTAACAAGTTTTTTGAAATCCAAAAAGAAAATTGGGGGTAACGACACATTTTTCGAAGATAATTAACCAACAATATTTGCAGAAAGCTTTAAAATACAAAGCAATGTATGGCGTTCTTTGCCAAATTGAAGCTTAATTATCTCTGGAAAATTCATGGTTACCCCCAATTTTCTTTTTGGATATACCCAGAGAACTTGCTAAGTTCTGCTTTCTCTGCATAGTTTTGAACCGTGCAAAAATATCCCTGTATTAATAAGCACCACCGATAGGAAATCCGAGTATCTCTAGATGCGCAGAACGTATGCGCAATAACAATAGTAGGCACCGTCCTTAATCCCATTGACTCCTGAACCACCACCACATTGCAAGTAACATTGTCTGGTGTTATATAGACAAAGTAAAATCTAGTCTCACTTCTGTCAATGGATTAAACTGTTTTATCTCCAAAATAAAGTTGGTGACTCCCATAATTTTTCTTATTACTGGCAAGTACCGGTAACCAACTACCCTACGAGCAGAGACCCTTCAATCTTCGTAAGTCAAAATATAGAAGAGACAAAGACTCTGCGCAGTTAAAAAACTACATTCAGGTTCTTTTGAGACTCATTTGCCATTATTGCATTAATCTGCACTAGAAATAACACACTTCTTACAGATACAGTTCATGAATTATCCGATGAGTTATTTTAAACCCCCATGGGGCTTCTTTTTATCATTTTTCCCGGGAAAGGGGACATAATAAAGTAGAAGCATAACATACCTCATTTTTATCTCAATGGATGGTGACAATGTTTTGTTTGAAGGTGGAAAGCACTGTACATTGATCTGAGGCTGATGACGCAGGCTGTGGACCAGTCTCAAGGTTGGACCCTTTTTCCAAAAAAAGTCTACTTAGTCTTAGACTAGTTAACTTGCACACATAACAATAGGAATGATAACAGATTCAGTAGATAAGCACGAAAAAGGTCAACATGATTTTAATGTCCCGTTTTCCATTTTGAACTTTTGTGTGCAGCATGCAGTCATCCCAATTTTACAGACCTGTGACAATCATGAATAATGACAGCAACTTCAAGTCTTTTTATTAAAATTTCCTTTCTTTTGTTCCCACAAGCCCCAAGGTCAAGATGAATATCACTAGACAATCTAGTGTTGCTAAATCCAGTTTGAAAGATGGTCTTAACATTTTTAGCATAATTTTAAAATTATTTTTTCTGCCCAAAAAATTAGTACTTACTGTTTTAGGAAGTTCTAGTGACACTCTAGGCTGCTCTTTTGTTTTGTAAACCTAGTAAACCAATGAAAGTCCATTACAAATAAACAGAGAATTAAATGATAAGTTAATGTCAGTTGTGAGACCCAAATACACCTTATTCCAAAATGGCCGCTGATTTATGCAGATACAAATTGGCCCTTGTTGCCTCGTTCATGATAAAATATTCTTTTGAATTTTAAGCTTAAGAACGAGGCATCAAGGGCTTATTTGAATAAAAACAAAAGAATATTTAAATGGCGGCCATTTTGGAATAAGGTGTATTATACATGTATAAATTATATTAAAAAAGGAAAGTGCTCTACTTACATGAGGTCTCAGAGAGCCACTTTCAGGCAAATGCTCCTTATTTGATGCTGTCTGCAAGCCCCCACATGAAGAGAAACGCTCCTGATTTTTACCACCAATCATGTTCCCAGTTCCTTTTATCATGGACCTGCGGGTAGCTGCAAGGTTCAAAGGCCTCTTTAACAGACCAGCCTCTATGGATGATTTCTTACCTGTATGAAAACACTGAGCTGGTCATTAATAATATTTATTATATGGCTTGTGTTTGTAGCCGATATAACGTGTGCTCTGATTGGCTAATTGTGACTGAATTGTAGGGCATTATTCTCCCGTAAATTATGCCCACAGGGCCGATTACGGCCTTGCAAAAACAAAGCAAAAGGTAATTAAAAAGCCATATAACAAACTACTTACTAACCGAGCTAGCTTGAGGCGTCAAAGTTTGCTACAGCTTTCAGGTTAGAGTCAGTGCAACAAGTCATTATTTTATCCACAATACGAGGACAGATGCTGAAATTGTTAAACTTCAAAACGTGTTAACATACCAGCCTCCTTGACAGTGCCTTTCACGTTTTGTGATGGCTGTGTCTCTGTCATTTGGTTTCCTCCATTGACAACAGCGCTGTCTGATGACATGTCACTGGATGAACTTGTCAAAGCTGATAGCTTCTGTCGAGTGCCTGCTGTCGCCCCAGCTACCAAGCTTTAAGATCACAAAGGACGAGTTCTTAAATTAGTGGGTGTTCTTAATAAGAGCCTAAAAAGTCAGCTAACCTTGATACAGTCTTGCAGTAAATTCTGCAATTAAATATGGCATTTCTTTAAAGCAAGAACAAAGAGTTTGCTAGTTTCAATGCCGGAAACATCTTTGCTTTGAAGATCCAGTGAGGCCTGTTACTCATGAATTATAGTGGCCTAGATAGTTTAACAAAATTCCAGTCAAATGCACACCTGTAGAGAACTGAGAAGATGATGACAGCAGGGTTTGCTTACACACCTTGATGTCCTCGTGACAATACGAGATAATTTCTTGGGTAGCGAAGGTGCATTCTTGGAGCTCTTAATAAATCTCTTTACCCAGTTCCTCACACTATCCAAAGACGAGAACTCACTGAGCGGAAGGCGTGTCCATGGGTTAGAATTGTTCATATCTAGTACAGCCACTGCAAGTGCACGCCCAACCTATGTGAAGGATCATTTTGTTTTAAACATTTTATCTACTTATTAGTATCTTTGTAGAATCAAATATCTGTATTATTTGTAAATTATCTCACAGCAACTTTTACTGAATGCACAAGGATGTCTATGCTCGCTTGATGATTTCCTTGTATAAAAATGTAATCTCAGTAAGGGATGCCATTTCACATTAGCAATACTATTTTATGCAGGATCTTAAGTAAAGATACAGCGTAAAAAACATGGACCCAGAGACAATAACATTATTTTTACCTCTTCATAAATTTCTTGTGTGTATTTGGGTGGGAAGCCTGGAGCAGGAGGTGGTGTGGCTCGACCGCTGTCACAAGTAGCAGGAGGTAGACAATTCACAGTCCTTCCACAGTTGTAATTACATTCTAGTGTATAGCTATGACAAAAAGACAACTTACTGTACAGGGTAGGAAAATTTGATTATGTACATGATTAGTAGATAGTAAATTTAAGTGTTTTATTACCATTGCTTAAACATATCTCAGGCCCAATAGAGGTGTGCATAATCCTTAAAAGTGCACATACCAAGCTTACATTGTACCAATAATCTTACTTGACTTGAAAGATTATAAGTGGACAATGAACCAAACTTACATTCCACAGTAGTTAGTGCCACTGTAGGTAAAACTGTGGATTTATTGTTGACACCATTCTTTGCAATGCGGAAATTACACACTGATGGCCTGACACAAGACAACTAAGGCAAACTTCACTTGCCCAGGTGGAGAGCAAACCTACATTTTTTTCCCAAGAGCAGAGCACAGTTGCTTGACCATTATGGCAGAAAATAAGCCCAATTCGACAGTTAAAAAAACAATTAAGTCACTTTTAATGTACATGTAGTCTGCTTTGTAACCATGTACTATAATACAGAGAAAACTAAGTTTGTTCTATGTGCACCCTTACTTATTAATAAAGATGTAACTCACCAGTGAACGATTCCAGTAGCTTTATAGATTGCAACGCGACCACTTCCTTCCTTTGAACTTCCATCTCGCTTGTCTTTGCTGTACATGTTCTTTTCTGTAAAGTTGCAAGCTGAAAAATCAAAGTTCGCTGAATTCAAAGAAATGAGTTTTGGAAACAAAACGGAGCTCACATAGTCATCTTCGTTCTCAAGGTAATTTGCATAAACAAAACAGCCCCGCTTGGAAGCATGACCATGAAGATCCACATAATACGCCACACCACTGTTCATATCATTTGAAGTCTTGGGTAAACATTTGCCCACTTTTGAGGTTTCACTCTGTAGCATTCCCACAAGTGAATTCTTTAAAGGATTATTATTAGCTGGACATTGTGAAAGACCTTCACTTAATATACTGCTTGTGCTATCTTTTGAGAGCCCATTAACAGATTTCTCCTGATGAGTTTCATTGCTTGATGAATCAATCTCAGAAGAAGACAGTAAAACATTTTTCTCAACTTGCAAAACACTAACGTCTTCAGACAGCAGGAGACCTCTGTGCTTATCCTTGTTATTGTTTTCATCATCTGCCTCTTCAACTGTTTTACATGTTATATTTTGTAACTCCATTTTAACTGATTCTGCATCTGGAGAGCCTGGCTTTAGCTCTGTGTGCAATAAAACCACATCAGAGCTGTCGTTCTCAATTGCAAAATCTGCAATGCTATCATTCACATCCTCATGGTGTTCATCTAGGTGGCTCCTGCATGTATTCCCAGCATCCAAAATTTGGTTAACATCTCCATGGATGTGATGATACATGACAATGCATTTTGCAGCAAATATAGTTGGATGAAGAAGAGGATCCGGCTCAAGGTAAACACGGTTCAAATTTGTACCCCGAGAATCAGTACGATAGTGGCCCCGTTTGACACCATCTGGATTTAACATTGGTATCATCTTGAAAACATAATGGTTCCGTAAAACCACAGCCCTTGGATCATCTTTTCGTAAAATAAAGTCCAAAAATCCATTGAAGACAAAACTTGATGGTGTCTCTCCTGGATGCACTCTTGCACTCAAAAAGAATACCTACAGTTGTACAAGAGTAAAAAAAAAATTCCAGAAAGTCAAATTTGACTCATCGACAATAACAAAAAATCCCAATCAATATTATTAACATAGCGATAGATCAATAACTAGATCTTATTACTGATTCATCACATTAGAGAATGCACAATGCAGCCAATGGATTTGAAATTTTCTCCAGACCATTTGTCTGTTTCATTTTCTGCCCCTATCCTTTCATAGCCTGTGAACACAGACATATTTCTGGCAGTTGTTTCTCTCCCCCCAAAAGATAGCTATTTTTCAGGGAAAGATCCGATTGCCGGAAACACTTCTGCGTTCGCAGGCTAATCCTTTCCCTCTTCCATGGCTTATGTGGTGTGATAGGTACTGGAATGATTGGGACATGGTTGGTTCAAGATGGCCAGGTAATTAAGGGATGGCCAGGCATAAGTACATTTGATGGTCTGAGGGCCACTAGTCTCAATGGATAACCCTATCATTTTCTCTCATACCGGTAATTAATTTTATACTTTTTTTTATTACACTAGTCTCGTAATTAGTGAGAAATGATTTCTTGCCTTTTTTCCTTGAAACACGTGAGCCCTGGGAACAGTTTTATCGGGGAAAAGATGAGGCAGACAGTCCTCCCTTTTGTCCGTCATGCCTTTAGCTGATGTCACTGTTAGAAGATCCACTCTCAGATTGTCCAATGAATAACAAAGAAGCTCCCTATGATAATAGATAGCATCATTTGGTGACGACAGGGTCATCGGTTGACATTTGAAAGTTCTATCTAACTCCTCAAGCTTTGATTGACATTCTGAATAAGAGTATGGATAACAGAAGGCAAAGTAATGCACTGCATTACGCTGATCAGGAAAGCGATAAGTGAATGACAATCTGAACTGCCCATCAACTGTCTGAAATAAAAACAACAACAACAATAAGCATTGTTTTAAAGTTGACATAACCAATCAAAGTTGCTCTACTAAAGATCAAATAATAATGTCGTTTTTTGATGAGAAGGAAAAAAGAAGTAGCACCTGAATAAAAATCTCTCATAGCGGTGTATAGAGAACCTACAAACTCTGAGCCTGGCATGAAACCAAGTCCAGAATTTGAACCCAAGAAACGATTATGGAGATTCACTCAACAGTGTGTTAAGTTGCAATGTACTTCCACCTTGACTGCACAAGAATTGTTGTGTGGAGACATGGTGCTGTGGTGGTAATACCCCCGCATATTCCCAATCCTGGCCTGGGTTTGATGGGTTAGTGTAAAGCTCAATCACGGGCACAGTGTTGTTTCTCAGCCACCAGACTTCTCCACACTGTCTCTTTAGCAAGATGTAAATTGGGTACCGGCAACATACGTGTAAAGCTGGGAATATCCCTGTTACAGACTGGCACCCCATCCAGCTACCGTGTAATTGAAACTGTGATAACCTTCAGCTATGTGCACCCACCTGATTGTGTGCCACTTTGCTTTTTTTTTACAACTATTGCCGATGTTTTCTTCACAAATAATGCCAGATTTTGTCTTTCCTTTATAAATTAATATTACAAGAGGAAGACAGAATCTGGCATAGTTTAGGTAATCACGACAATCAGCAGAAATTTGGGATGTTATCGAAAACGAAATCAAAATCTACATCTAACTGTTCAAACTCTGCTTGGATTCATAAGATTTTTTTGTCAAGCCACACTTCTCTTGTTAAAACCAAACTTTTGTTCAGACAACGGTTACTCAGAGTAACCATAACACAAATTAAGCTTTTTATGGATCTCAAATTCAAGGCGAATTCCTTAAATCGAATAATGCTTACTTCATATTTTGGCTTATCTCGTATCCTCTCCCATTTATTCCGAGTTGGGACAACTTTAACCAAAGGTGTCATTCCCTGACCATACAATTTTCCTTGACGGTTTAAGTTCATGATATTTATTCGCAACAGTTTGCCTTGCTGGCTTCCTTTGACGCCAAAATAAAACCATGTCCTGTTAGCGTTTTCACCCTCCATTCCCGCACAGTCAGGAGCTGTCCAAACATTATAATCATAATCTGGAGAGATAACGACTGTCCCATCATCTTCTGGTGAGGGCGGGTTTTCCTCGAGTTTCACTCTTTCGACACGGGCTAAGTTTCCCGAGTCGAAATTCGAAAAGAAAGTGAAAGGCCCTACTCTCTCCTCCATAACATCTTACTGTACTTTGGATGAGAAACTACACTCCGACCGTAACGTCTTTTTTTGTTAAACGCCATCTTCGTTGGCGCTATCCGCCATTTTGAGAGCGAGTCGTTTTCAACTGTCCGTTGTTGCCCCGCAACCATCTACTAGTTCTCAGTCCGAAGATAAATATAAATATTAGCGGTCGACCGCGCGTTTTACCCAGTCGTGGAGCCTGTTGCAAATTATTTGTTAACCCCTTTAGCCTGGTCCGTAAGGATAAGAGCATCGCTTTCTGGTCATTTTCCCAAAAAATAATTACCAAACATTGAAAAGTGCATAGCATAAAGTAATAATGCAACAATGGTTGGTTGTACGGCTGTCAGGATGTATACATATATTTTGGGTGCCTGACAAAATATTGGTAAACCAAAAAATATACATACATTCTCACAGCCATACAACCAGCCTTGCGTTATTATTTTGTTTTTAGTCTACAAATTATTTGCTGGTTACATCTCCCAAGATCCGACACTTTGACTTTGTTCAGGTGGCTCTTGCATAAAAAATTGTCTTTAGGATAAAGTGCTATCTCGACACAACAATTTGTCAGTTCTTTATACAAACAAGCGAGGGCAGGGGTGGAGAGTAATACACGAAGAAGGGGAAGCAGAGGAAAAAACGAAGTTAAGAAGATGCCCAAGGAGCAGAAAAATATGTCAGAAATTGTGGCAAAACTTTTACCTCTTGCCTTTTACCCCCTCCCCCCCCCCCTCCCCGAAAATCTCCTCACCACCGAGACCTGTCAAACCGTAGCTATCGCAAAAGACAATACGATAATTGACACAACCACATGTCACTGTTTATTATAAATCCTTTTTCAGATACAAAACGGCAACATCTAACTGACTCCGCTAATTTAAGGCGAGCTAATAAGGTCCCAAAAAGAGCCCAGTGGAAACTGGGCAAAAAACAGGATGTCTTGTATAAAGAGAAAGACTCGCGCTTTATGAGTGCGCAGTGCACTACAGCGCACTAAAGGAATTCTTAGCCGACTTCAGCTAAGTTAATGTGGTGTCGTTGGAAATAGATTAAAATTTGAACAACTTCTCCAATTTTTTCAAGTTTGGTGGTTTAAAAAAATCGCCATCATGAATTCAAAATGGACGGCTCACCCTGTTTAAATCCATTCATGTTGAAATCCACTGCTCGAGTGTTAAAAATGTTATTCGTATGTGGCAACACAGCAATTCTTGGTTTGCATCCACGTGATGAGACGGCCATGCTGGTGTACAAAACAACAGAAAATGGCCCCACAAGTTTTGCATCAGAGTAGAGTCAAATTCCCAAAAGACATTTTACAGCGTTGTTCTGTACACCAACATGGTCGTCGTGACGTCAGATGAAAACCCCCAATAGAAAATGGTTTGATTGCACGTGACGTCACAGCGGCCATCTTGTTGGAAAGAACAATAGCGAAAAGGTCTTTTGGGAACTTCCCAAGTTTTGCATAATAAAAGAGTCAAATTCCCAAAGACATTTTAGTGCATTGTTCTGTACACCAACATGGCCGCCGTGACGCCATGTGAAAACGCTCTAGTCTTGGTTTGCATCCACGTGATGAGACGGTCATGATGGTGTACAAAACAATAGAAAATGGCCCCACAAGTTTTCCATCAGAATAGAGTCAAATTCCCAATAGACATTTTACTGCATTGTTCTGTACACCATCATGGCCGCCGTGACGTCAAATTCAAACCATCAATAGTGATAGTGCCCCTTTAAAAGCAGCCGCTAAACAAATTATGCAAGTTTACTAGAGGTGTTCTATAGCGGTAAGAGATCAACGGGACCGATAATGCCAGCCCGGTATCTGTGGTGTTGTTCGATGCGGGAACGGGTCGTAGGTCCCGCAATGAGGACTTTTGAAAATGATCAGGGGAAGGCCAACGAAACCGTCACGAGAAAAATAAACATTTGCGAAGACCATGACCATTTACGATTGTTCCCTGATCTTCCTCGCGTTCTAAGATGTTGAAGTACGCTACAACTGAATTCAATTGGCGGGAACGCTTTTCCGCCTTCCCGGGCCACCACCAGCCTAAAAATGTTTTCTGTCATCCCCGGTTTTCCTTAAAAAAACGCATCTCTCGTGAGTCATCGACAAGTGCTTCTTGTGTTCTCTAAAAAAAGAAAGTAGAAAGCGGAAACATAGTCAAAAATAAAGGAAAGGAAGGGAAACATAAAAAGGGAAATTTCAGTTTTTATGTGAAAACTGGGCTACGCGTGCGAGAATTAATGTAAAGGAAAGGAAAGAAAAATAACTTTATTTAATTGTTTAGTCTTCTAGCGCTGGAGCACTAATTTAGGACACTGTAAACCGTGGAATCAAATTAACGCAAACAAAATCAAATCAAACGTTGGTTTTCGAGGAGAGGAGGAAACCGGAGTACCTCTCGATGAAGAGCGGAGAACCAACAAACTCAACCCAAATATGAAGCCGAGATTGCTGGGAGGCAAGTGCTCTCATCACTGCACCATCCCTGCACCCGAAGTAGTTCTTTAGTTTTTCAAGTAGTTCTTTAGTTCATAAAGATTACACACCAGACAAGAAAAACTACGCGAATGAATCTATTGAGGCATGCGCTACCCACAAACTTTTGGGCGCTTTTTTTAGCACCACTTCGATCCAAATTTTTTGCAGATGGTTGATTCAAATTTCATTCATTTCCATCCTCTTTCCCCTTGATACCCATACACGACAAAAAATACACAAATACGAGTCTTCTTGGTAACAAAAGTATAGCGATATTTGTTTCGCCTCCACTAATCTCTTTTTGGTCTTTAAAGTTGGAGATAAAATAGACTGACATTAGACAAGGAAAGTAGTTTGGTGAAGTTGGTTTGATTGCGATGAATGGGGTAATGAGAGTTCCGCTATCTCACCCACGTTTTCTTCTCCTCACTGGTAATCAAGTCGATAATAGCTCGCAACAAAGCAATTTCTTTGCTTCCTGCTCCAGTGCCAGCACTTAACTTCATCTTTGGTTGTGCTATTTTCTGTTTCAGCAGTTTGTCGAGTTCCACTCGCAGCTCCTGATACAAGAGACAATGTCAGCAATTTGTAAACTCTTTTTGGGTGCGAATGGATCCATGAGTGTGTAAAGTGATTTCGCGCTTGTTTTGGTTTAGTGCATAATTGTAAGCTCACTATAGACCGACATGAAACGGAGCACATCTTCATCAAAATTGTGGCAGGCTAAATAAATAAAATGGGAGTGCCATATAAAAAAAAAAAAACTAACAGATTACTTTCCAAGTCCAGATTACTCCCAGCTCAAATTATCTTATGCCATCGACATTCAACCGAGAAATCATCCGCATTAATATTCTGTAACGCTACAGTGTCACAAACAACACTCACCTTTACCAAATTAGCGATTCTTGT
>NC_090879.1:22344425-22354425 GCF_036669935.1 Montipora foliosa
ATGGTGCTTTAAAATAAATGTATGTGTACAAAATGTAAAGTTACAAGGTTAAACAAAGAGTAAATAAAGTACAAGTAATATCCCCATGGAAACCAGCAGGTAATAATCTCTAAATGTACCTTCTAAATGTTCGATGATGTTCAATTCTTGCGACATTTGGGTATAGCCCTGCACACAGGACAGCTTTCACGAGCTTTAGATTTTCTAAAATGAAATACACAGCAATAATAATTCTTAGAAAAGACGAAAATAAAATAATGGCAGAAAACCAAGAAAAGATCTAAACTATTAAAAAACCTGAGTTTTGATTAGCGCCAGGGGCTTTTGGATTCGCTGAGTCAAGGAAACCTATTTCACGAAGAAGCGAAGAAAACTGTTGCTTCATGTCTCTTATCATCTGAAAATGAAACACATGGTAGATTAAGTATTGACTAAAAACCCCCAAAAACGTTCATTTTGAAAAAAAAAAACATCACCATTTAAACACGAAGACGCACTGTAAAAGGGAGCGCTTCACGCGCTGCTTTTGTTCGAATTCATTCAAGCACAACTGATTAATTATCCAAGATGGTGATCAACAAACAGCAACACAGAGACGGAAGCCCTAAAAGATATTTCTAGCGCGAAAAAAAAAAAAAAAGGGAAAATACCATAATACTCTTTGCTTGTCCCCAAATTTTGTATAAGCATTGTTTTCTGTTTCTCTTGGGACTTACAATGGTCCCAAGAGAAAACAAAAAATTTGGGGGGACAGAGTATTGATGGTATTTTCCACTTAGGCCGACAAGTGTTCCCACAACAGGTAGCCTTTGTGCTACCTTTCTCGATGCTAAAAAAATCAGAATTCAAGACCTTTCCGTAACTATAAACAATATGCCGACTCTATCACTTTACCTTCATGGTGTTTCCAGAAAGAAAGTTTCTCCAGCAGTATTCCCTTTCACGTCCCTGCCTTAATGCTTGCTCCCATCCCTGCATAAAACCATGCAAGAAAATTTGCGACCGATCCATAAGGACTCAAAAACACACGACGCATTTTATGACAATTACACGATGTACGCGTCACGCATAACTATTAAGACGGACAGGGTAAAAAAGGAACTGCATTTCTGAGCTTATCCATACTACTACTACTACCACTACCACTACCACTACCACTACCACTACCACTACCACTACCACTACCACTACCACTACCACTACCACTACCACTACCACTACCACTACCACTACCACTACCACTACCACTACCACTACCACTACCACTACCACTACCACTACCACTACCACTACCACTACCACTACCACTACCACTACCACTACCACTACCACTACCACTACCACTACTACTACTACTACTACTACTACTACTACTACTACTACTACTACTACTACTACTACTAATAATAATAATAATAATAATAATATCTCACCTGCTAATAGCCCTTTAACGCAGTCGGAGACTGAATTACTAAGGGGCAGCTAAACGAGGTCGGACCAAAGGAGCTGTGCTGCCTCAGTAGGCGCTCGGCCCCTGCACACGACCCATGTATGACATAGGAGCACAGCACCACAGCCTGATAGGCCGATTTTGAGGAGGGAGGAAGTACCCGAAGAAAAACCCTTGCAGTCAGATTGAGATGGACTGAAACTCAGCCCACATAAGACCCGAGCCAGAGTTGAACCCGGGTCACTGAGGTGGGAGGTACGGTTGATGACCAATAAACCACCCTGACTCCCCATTCCTCATCATGTAAAGTATTTACCCTTTGAAAACGATTTTGAAACGGTTACCCACTACAAAAACTTTCAAAAATTGGGAATCTCTAGAAGCTCATCCAGTGGGTATTGGCATTTAATTAAAAGGAGTTTTTATAATCCGGGTTCTTCGACTCGTTCTCTCATTTGAAGCATTTCCTCTCAGATTTCAGCAAGATTTGTATACAAATGATTGCCAGCAACACACCTGAAAAGCTTTCAATAAAGCTAAATGATCGCTACGCGTATCACCAGCAAAATTTGAGCGGGCTACTTCTGCTTCCTTCTGCTTACCCTGTAAAACAATATTGAATGTTCGGTTTGAAAAGTAATTACGTGTTTTCTCTCAATTTGTTTTACAACGCATGGTGATTGGCCAAAAAGTTGCGATTCGTTTTCCAAGTTGACCAATAAACGCAAGACCAAGCTTAATTTTCATTGGTCGACGTTTTCCCGCGATTAAGGCCGGCTGCCTTTGCCGGCTGCCAATGTTCGCTTTGCGCTATGATTGGCTCGTTTGATTGTTCAAGCCTGTTGTGATTGGTCAAAATAATTAGTATGAATTTACAGCACTCAGTCTATAACTACTCTTTTACGCTCACTTGACAACAGTGTAATTACAACAAAAACAAAAAAGAAAAGCAGTTTCCTAGCAGCGTTTCTTTTCTGAGCGCTCTTGCTTACCAGTGGAGAAACGAAAGGATCTTTGAAACCCAAAACGGACGCTACCGTCAGTACTGGGTCCAAACAGGAAAATATTGCACCAAATAAAATCATTTTGCCGACTCGTGGATCCACTGGTAAAGCAGCTAGGTGATATCCAAGTGGGGTCAGCTCTTCATTCGCATCCAGAGCATTCTGAAATGACACCAAAGGAAAATGATACTGTAGTTTTCTACACGATAACAACACAATAAAAAGAGAATTAAAAAAATCGACATCATATTTCAACGCGGTCTTACTTTCATAACTTGTGGTCTAACTCTGTGGGTCTCATTAATGAATAATTAATCAATCAATTAATTTGCTAAAACTTGCTTGAAACTCTTCTTTTCGATTTAATTCTCATAGTGTTCCTTAACGTTGAAAAAAAGTCAAATAACTGCGTGCAGTTGCATCCCGAGTGAACTGAATTACCAACCAGTTGATGAAGTACTTCCAACGCATTAGTAACTGCTTGCTCCTCTGGTCGCTGTAATGCTTTGGTCAGGAAAGGACTGATCATACCAAGTTTGAGGATCTAGCAAAGACAAATGCAATCAACAAGCTTATAGAACCAACCAGAGCGCAAAAGATAATTAGCACACTCGACGCGCGACGCCGGACCTCTGCGGGAGGGAATGCAAATCAATGGACCTCTTTAGCTTGTACGTTTTGTTTTCCCATTTCAAACCACGTGATGTTACTCCAAGGAAAAGTTTCTTTCAAATGTCGTCTTCTGCACGTGCATATGTATGCACGTGCAGAAGAAAATTCCCTTGGGAACATCACGTGGTCTGAAAGGGGAAAACAAAACGTACAAGCTAAAGAGGTCCATTTGAGGTACAAAATATGATTAAACCAATAAATAATAATTATTGAAAGGACTAGAATTTCAGCGTGCTTAGTGCGATTTCGTGAGCGTTTTCAGGTGACGGCAAGATGTGGTTGTTCCAAAGCAAAGGCCAAATAAGGGGAAAGTAACAGTTCTACAAAAGCTGCTACAGTACTCGCGAAGTTGTGTCCCAAAGATACCCTGTGGGAGTTGACTACATTTTCATGAAAAACAGTTCCCTTCATTTTAGTGAAAGATGGGTGCTGGTCACGTGTGTGAAAACGCTATGTTTAGGGAGCTATTTCCGTATAAATGACAATCACAACAAGTTATCTCGAGTGAATACCTTTATTTGAAGACACAGTTCTTCAAGTGGAGTGCGTAACATCTCAGGCAGCTGATAATCTTCCAATGCATCGGCATGAAATTTAGTGAATAAGTGAAAGCAGTAGCCAGGCTGAACCCTGTGGTCAAGAAAAACAAATCCACTTGCACTAACAAGTAATGATAATTATTCTTGTTCCTGTTTCACACAGGCAGAGTAACATGTTACTAGGTTTGGTGATACATCAGGAAAATAGTTTCCACGGGATCTACCAGTTGTTTTTGACTATAGTTTCATGCGACGTTTTCAGCTTGCACAAACTAGTTAGTCAATTGATGATACGTACTTTGTCCCACTAATTCAGTCCTTCGGTGTTGTACACGTGATCGTCCTTTTCCAAGCAAGAAAATCTAACGTAAAGCGTTGGTAGTTATTTTGCTGAATCACGGTCGACTTTCAAGAAAAAAAATTGAAGCCAGTACAAAAAAATGAAGACACTGAAGGTAGTAAAACCAGGAAATATTTTTTCCTTCATCTTTTTAAATCCCATGACCCTTTTCAGGGCAACCAGCAAAAACAATTTGCAGAGGAAATGGACAAAATACTTGAAAATATATTAATGCTTTTCACTGTTACTAGTTTTTACCTCAGTGTCTGAGAATGAGGCAAAAGATTTTAAAGGGATTGTACCAATGCCAAATAATGAACAATACAGTCATTTAATGACAAAGGCATAGTTTATTTCCAAACGACACAGAAAATTAAAGTGCACTTGATGTAAAAACCTTGCCGCCAGTGTTTTAATTGGTCCCAGTCCTTGACTTCCTTTTAAACCAGAACCAATCAGACTTTCAGTTGAGTCCGGAGTTGATAATTTAAATAATAATAATAATAATAATAATAATAATAAAAATAATAATAATAATAACAACAATAACAATAATAATAATGATAATGATAATTAAGAAAGAAAAACAAATGAAACTGACAAGATTTATATTTTCACGACGTTTCGAAGTCATCGTAACTCCATTATCAAGTGATAAATAAATGGAGTTACGATGACTTCGAAACGTCGTGAAAATATAAATCTTGTCAGTTTCATTTGTTTTTCTTTCTTAGTTATAAGTTTTTCCAAGCAACTGCTGATAATGATAATGATAATGATACTAATACTAATACTAATTTCTTACTAATACTAATACTAATACTAATACTAATACTAATACTAATAATAATAATGTCTGCTACATAAAATATTTCTTTCTTTTCAAACAATGCTCACCTTCCAGCACGACCTCTCCTTTGTCGAGAGGAAGCCTTGCTTATCCACACTGGTTGCAAACAGGCAATTTTGTTGCTTACATCGTAAGTCTGAGAAAGAAGGTGCGAATGAATTTTAGCTCCAACAGTGTAATTATTAGTTAGTAACTAGTAGGTAAGGATTTACTGGTATGGCACACATGTACTTAACCAAGATGATAAAAGTATTATTGGTATCTGCAAGGAGATAAGATCTTCATGAAATATCAGCCCAAAAGAGATGGCAAGTCTGAAAAAATATGTCCCAGGATTGGCAGTAACTATGGCAACATCAATAGCTGCTTCACGAAAGTGGTATGTTCATTAAGAAGAATGAGGAGGTCAGATTTTAGACACCAGAAATTCTGGTATTTCATCAGGATTTTGGTGAGAAATTTGGTGGTAGTAACATTTTTGATTACTGCTGAAGATATCATCATTGATCTCACTGCCTACCTTTTCTTTCACTTTGCCACCATCTACCACAAAGACAACATCATCAATGGTAATGCTAGTTGTGCAAAAGACAACAAACAGACATTTAAAACAACAACAAGATTAGTGTTTAGAACTTCCTCAGGTTCAAATGTGCCCAAAAATCTATGAGTTTTGAAGATGAAAAAGGTTATAACTTACCGTACTTGATCGGCTAATAATAATATTACTTGGCAATAGGTTTAAAAAAAAATTAAAAAGGAAATAAACGATTTATGAAGGAATCAAACCTACCACCCTATGACTCTCAATCCTTTTTACAGTTTTCCTTTCGCCCAGGACAAAGCAACTACATGTACATCATTTTTCTCTGGGGTACACTACATCACGACCACTATCAACAGTTGCATTTAATAGTACTTCGTAAGAATCTTTATGTCCTATGCATAATACATAGTAAGTTCAGGTAAAGAAACCCCCATTTTATCCTAACAAGCAGTACCAACTCACAAAAGCAGACAATTCCTGACACTTTCCAGACTTAGGAAATGGCTCACCTAAATAATTTTACTATCCTCTTCAATAGAGGCTACTACTCTTGATCAAAAATTTCAGTGTGTCTCAAGTGAAAAATTATTACTTTTTATTAGTAGTAGCAGAAACCCATAAGGGTTGAAACGTGTAACAGCCCCTTGTGTGCTGGGAAACAAGCTTCTGAATATTCAATTTTCTAAGTACCATATTTGGAACAACAAGAGAGAAACATTTAACCAATCAGTTCGCAAGAACACCATTACGCAATATCACCAATGTTCTCGCGCGAAATTGACTGGAGCGAGGGGTTTCCAAATATGGTACTTAGCAATGAATATTCGGAAGCTGTGAACACGCGTTACACGTTTCAACCCTTATGGGTTTCTGGTAGTAGTGCATACCACACAAATGAATAGTACATTTTGGACGTTCTGATTGGTGAAACCAAATTTGACTACTTAAGCACTATTCACCTCCAAGCAACTGATACAACTACAGAAACAAAATGGCTAAAAAGTTTGCCTCCAAAAAGCGACACTTAGAGATGTTACTCTGTCAAATGCCAGACGATTTTAACCATCAGTGGGGGGCAATAACTATTTAGAGTTGAGAGGGAAAACAACATCTACGTCTATTAAAGGAAGCTCCACTTCAACAAAAAATAACTTTAAATCACAGGAAATAACCATGACAGTCATGTCAGTCTAAAGTATTTTCAAAAAAGTGTTTGTATCCAAAATATATTAGTTTGAGAATCACCTATTTTTGTTTCCACATTTCGCAGGCACTGCTATCTTAAATAATTGCGACGTGTTACGGGATGCCCTATTGTTATTAGACAAAATCTCTATGTATAAGAACAATGGGGCAACTGTAAAGTTTTAAAGGTTTTAATTCACTTTTCTTGATATAAGTACTGTCTTAGAAACAAATTTCGAAGAAATTTGTAAGTAAACATAATTTCCTTCAGTTCAAACTTATTCTGTAGTAAGAGTGGAGGTTCCCTTTAAAAAAATAATTGTAAACACTTGTAAACCGCACCTTTTTGATCAGATTTTGGGCTGTAAATCGAGGGTGTAGCTTATCTACGAGACCACCTCTTCTGGAGGTTGTAAATAGCATGGTTACCCATGAAATACCTAATGTTGCTGTACCTGGTTTCAGCAATGTTGGTGGCAATGACAATCTTTCTGACACCTTTCGGGGGACGGTCAAAAACCTGCAAAAAAATATAATACAATCTCTGCTTCATACAGCAAACATGACTGATCTTATAACACTAATATTATACACAATAACTGATGCACCTAGAAGTGTTTAAATTAAATCAAATTCAGCAACTACAGGGTTTACCAATTAGGCCCAGACCTTTGGGAGGTAAGTGAACGGGCTTTTAATCTGAGGGACTTGTATCAAGTATTTTATAAAGATGTTGCACACTTTGTGCAAAAAAAAAGAAGAAAAAACCTTAAATTAACAGGCTTTTCAATGAGTAAAAATGTTGCACATTACCTCTCTTTGATTTGCTGATGGCATCATGGAATGTAAAGGAATGATACTAAATTTACCTTTGAAACAAAAAATAACACAACATCCTTAATTTTGTAAACAACCCAAACTTACAAACTGAAAACTAAAAGTGATGGCAATACAACCCACATTAGTTGTAGGATCACTACAATTTTTTAAAGATATAAAACAAAAATGTTTGTCTTGGATACCTGAAGAGAAAACTTTTACATCCTTCAACTTGTCATGCACTTTGCTAATATCATCCCATCCAGGCAGGAAAACAAGTATGGCTCCTTCCTTTAAAATAAATTAAAACGTTACTATTAACTACGGTGATGATCATTCAACATTAGCCCTGAGGCATATGGTATAATTTCCCCTCTGTATGCATAGTTTTCCCCTTGGAGTTTCTTTGGATGGTGATTTTCCTCCGGATTTTCGATCATCATTTTTTCCCAATCTTTTCATAGAATTTTGGATTGTCTTGATTCATAAATGTGTATTTCTATTAACCACTTTTATAGCTAGACAGTATCAGTTAAAGAAACTTCCAACCTCAAATCAAGCATTCAATATATTTTCCGATGCTTCCCAGGACCAGGAAACACCATGGGTTATTGACTTGTCAAACAGAAGTTGGCCAAAGTAAAGGCTACTTGCAGCCTCTTGTCTTTTCCTTATTGTGCCAATGGAACAAACCTCCATGTGAAGTGAGATGTAGGTGACAACACTGACAACAAGATCCAGGTCAATCTTCTCCATGTACACGTTCTGAAGCGTTGTGATTGTTTTGGGAGAATATCTGGTGACACCAATGCACTTCAGATTAGGAAAAACGCAGAAGTGATAATGATCATCCTCAGCAGTGGTGGAAACGTCAACAATGCCACCGTTATCATCATCATCATCATTTTATAATTAGTAACTATTCACCAAAGTAGAGGTAGCTAGTGGTGGATATTTATAGAACCGCGAAGTGGCGAGATAAATATCCGAAACTAGCCACCACTACTGAGGTGAATAGTTGTTTTAGTATATACTAAAACAGTGAGATAATATAGCACAAAAATAAATATGATTTTACTCAATTATTCCTGCAAAGATTACATTTTTGGGCACAAATAGTATGAAGAGCCAATAGTATAAGTATGAGTAGCCAATCAGTGCATGCGTTCAACACTATCCACTCTTTAAGTATAATTATTATACTAATAACGTAGGCAAGGACAAGTGATTCACTAATAATAATAATTATTGGGGAAACTGCAAATCAACTTAAAGAGCAGACGAAATTACTTTACATTGGTTTTCGATGAAAGGAATGGCAGAGAAAAGACAACAAAACAATAAATGTATAATTATGTAAATGCAACTTATGGTGCATTGGCAGAAAGCAATAATTAATTACTCTTCCCACTAAACCTATTCATTGTAAAACAAGGCTAGTCAACACTAATTTGAACAAACTTAAGATAAAAGAATAACTTATTGGAGCCCATTTTATTTGCATTTGGTCTATTGTTACTCATTTATTTTTCCTCGCTTTATGAATGATACTCTAGATATATCATGGATGCTCTTTAGTTTCTCTCAATTTAAAGATGAAGATATTGTCTTTTAATAGATGGATCACCTACAGTACTAATTACATCAGCTAAGCTGTTGCTGTGATTGCTGTTCTTCTTCTTTTTTTAATAATAATAATAATAATAATAATAATATATTATATAATATTGTTGTTGTTATTATTATTATTATTATTATTTCAGGAAGATGCATTGGATGTCAACAAAGATTATGCCATTGGTAGTTGGTTGTTTGGGTGTGGTGTCTGATTGGGTGAAGACTTTTTGCAAGATATGGGCAGAATGCAGCCCTCTGCAGTCATTGGGAGCCCCCCTAATCCTCCAGAACACAGATAGATAGACAGCTAAGACAGAAGACAGATAGATAGTACGTTAAAACAAGTTGCGCTAGTTGCACCGTTGCACAAAGATGGACCTCGAGATGATGTCAATAATTATCGACCCATTGCAGTCCTACCAGTGCTTTCCAAGATTCTTGAAAGACACGTAACGAAGTCACTCACAAACTATTTAAATGAAAACAATCTCATCTTTACGTATCAATCTGCATTCCGAGAAAACCACTCTACAGAAACAGCCCTTATACAGTTAACAGATAATCTGCTTTTTAACATGGATAATGAAAAGGTAACTGGGATGATCTCAATCGACTTCAAAAAGGCTTTTGAACTCGTAAATCACGAAATTTTACTGCAGAAACTTCAGATGTACGGCCTTAGTGATTCAGCAGTGAAATGGTTTCACTCCTACTTGTCAGACAGACAACAATGTGTGAAAGTGAACGGATGTACATCTTCTCTGTTACCAATCAACCAAGGTATTCCACAGGGAACCATCGTTGGCCCCATGCTTTTTCTTATCTTCATAAATGATGCCCCACTTTACGTCCAAAATTCAAATATGAATATCTACGCCGATGATGCAACATTAATATCAAGTTCAAGATGGGACAACATCACACCAATGAATGACAATATTCAAAAAGACTTAGAAAGTATCCAACAGTGGGCATTA
>NC_090879.1:22356925-22399425 GCF_036669935.1 Montipora foliosa
AGCAATTGCGTAGAGAAGCCTGAAAAATTCAGACTTTAACAGGGTTTGAACCCATGACCTTGCAATACCAGTGCAAAGCTCTAACCAACTAGCTATGATGCCCCTGATGTTGGGCGCTGGTCATTTGTGGGTTCATATGTTCCTGTGATGAATGAATCAACAAATGAAGTGATTTATGAAATGAATCGTATATTGATCTGCAGACTTGTAATCAAGTGAAGCTATGATCCTTGCAGCTAAATGAGCCATGGGTATGTTCATCTCAGCCTTCTCATCCATTTCATAATGAAGTTCAATCATCATGGGTACATTATTATGAACCCACAAATGACCAGGTCCCAACATCAGTGGCTTCATAGCTCAGTTGGCTAGAGCATCACACTGGTATCGCAAGGTCACGGGTTCAAACCCTGTTGAAGTTTTGAATTTTCCATGCTTCTCTACGTAATTTCTAAAATTGCATTCATAACTGCGAGATATCATAGCTTCACTTGATTACATATCCACAGTTCAATATAT
Organism: Montipora foliosa; assembly: GCF_036669935.1. Taxonomy (NCBI): domain Eukaryota; kingdom Metazoa; phylum Cnidaria; class Anthozoa; order Scleractinia; family Acroporidae; genus Montipora; species Montipora foliosa. The sequence goes on from NC_090879.1 coordinate 22,357,445, forward strand.
GATTCATTTCATTTATCATTTCATGAATGTTACATAAGGAATTAACCAATCTTGGATAATGAAAATTACAAGGAAAAGATCACAAAATTTGCATACAACTTATTCCAAGTGTTTGGACCTTGATAATTGACACTGCTCACTTTTGGCACACAAGAATTATTCTTATCATGCTTCTATCTCCCTCGACTCTTGGGCAAGACACTTTACTCTCACGGTGCTTCTCTCCACCCAGGTGTATAAATGGGTACCGGCGTAATGTTGGGGGTAACCCTGCGATGGACTAGCATCCCATCCAGGGGGGAGCATAAATACTCCTAGTTGCTTCATGCTACGGAAACCGGAGATGAGTGCCGGCATTAATGGGCCTTCAGGCTCGTAACAGAGACTTTTACTTTTGGCACACAAGAATTATTCTTATCATGCTTCTATCTCCCTCGACTCAATCCAAAGTCTTCCCCAGATGTGTCAATTGAATGAGCCACGGGTATGTTCATCTCAGCCTTCTCATCCATTTCATAATGAAGTTAAGACACCATTAGCTTGTAAATATAATTGACTGGTTTAATGCTCACCAAAATAATGATAATTTGATTACATAAAAAAATATACATTACAATAACACTTCCAATGAAAATTTAATTACATTTCAAGAAGCTCGTCATTTCAAAATACCCCCAAAAGTCTAGCACAGTCAGCGATGAAGTCAATAATTGAAAATTAAAGGCAAAAGCATTTAGGTCATTAAAGAACAATATTATTAATCGCCCAAAAAAGATTTAACATCGGTGTATCCACGTTCCTTTGCCACATGAATCAAAATTCCAGTACATTTAAAACCTCTCTTCGGCATGCAAAAGCTGCAATTACAAATTCCTCGACAAGGTGGACAGTGCCATGAAGGATCCATCAAAGCCTTCCTAGCATCTTCACCATAACGATTTCTTAGGCATGGTCCACAGAACTGCCCTCTGGTTCCATGACATTCCTCATTCCTGCACACTGTCTTGAGATCATCGGTTTTCTGCCTGCATTGGTGACATGTTGTCCCATTCTTGTTGTATCTCTTATCAGCTACTCGATCTGCGACGAGGACTAGGTCTTTCTCGGTGATTTCTACCATTAACTTGGGCTGTGGCTTAAATGGTCCATGAAGACGCCGTCTGGGTTTCGGTGAGGAGATGGGGTCATCGTCAACTTGCCAACTTGGATGAAGTCCTTGCCAATTTGATAACTCATTATCTTTATCGTCCTTGCCAACGCGCTGCCAGGGCCATAATTTCACTATCATATTCGGTGGTGAATAAAGATCATCTGCATCTTCTTCGTCCTCCGCCTCCTCGCTATCGTTTTCTGAATCGTACTTGCTGACTGAAGACTTAGCTTTTCGTTTCGGAAGTTTTCTCCTTGGTAAGGAAATCATAGTTTCCGAACGCCTTCGCTTCACGCTGGCCCTGTTGTTTTGCTTCGGTGACTCGACGGCATAAGCTGGTCGGGCATCTTTTGGGAACAGATTCTCTATCATAGCCTTATTTTCTTCTATCCTTAAACGTCTCTGCTTCTCATACTCGCTTTCATCTTCGATTAACGGCATCTTTCCCACGTTTCGATGAGGATTCAAGCAAAGACGAAGAGAGCGAGCGAACGATCGATGAATCGACGCGTAAAATGGCGCGAAAAATGACCATGTGGTGCCTTTTAATTCGTCACGCATTCGTCAAAAACGTGACAACTTGACGAACATTTTACTTTTTCTCAACACGCTGAAGTCAGTGTTCACTGACCTTTAGTCGGGATACTCTTAACGGCACAGAGATTCTTACAGTACAAGTTTTGAGAGAAATATTGCATTGAAAGTTTCCTTGGGGGCGAGTATGAAAACTGAAAGCTGCAAAACACGGTTATTGAAAACATCAATTTTCTTTGAACTGAAGCTCATAGCTAGAGCGGTTTTCAATCGAGTGTCGAAAGTAATTAGGGAATTGCTTTGGTTTTTCGTTACTTCACTCAGTGATTGGTTCAAAGCTCTCGCGCCACTTTTTCAACCAATCAGAAGTGAAACCAAAACTATTTACTGTTGTAAAGCGCTGGAAAAGGCGCTATATAAATCTTATTAATTAATTATTATTATTTATTGTTACAACAGAAATACTGTAATTCCTATTTTACAACTAATCTTGGTTAACGTTAAGGCAACTTGGAATGGAATCAACACGATACTTTCAAGAAAGAAGAAGACAACCCACGTAACAAAACGTATGATTGACGATGATGAGATAACCGATCCGTGGGAGCTCTGAATAATTGCACTAATATAGGCCCAAACCTAGCGTCCATGATAACTCCTCCTGGAGTGAACTTTCAAGACTTCACCAAGCCATGTGAAGCAAACTTTGAACTTAAACTTATTACCCTTGATGATTTATTCAAACTTGCAGCCGACCTTCCAGCAGACAAGGCTGATGGCTTTGATCGAATTCCTGTACGCCTTCTTTTCTATACATTTTCAATGCAGTTATTACCACTGGAATTATCCCTAATGAATGGAATAGTGCTAAAGTAACTCCAAACTTCAAAGCTGCCACCAAGACTAACCAAGGCAGCTATAAGCCTATTTCAGTTCTATCTGTTAATTGCAAAACTTTTGGAAAAGGCAATCTTTAATGAGGTATGTACATTCTTAGATGATAAAAATCTGCTATCTAAATTTCAATCCGGTTTTAGGCCCCTTGTACTTGACCCTCTCAGCCCTTATCGACATGAAAGACAACTGGTATTTAAATATTGACAATGACTTGACAATCATCGATCTTAAAAAAGGGCATTTGATACCACTGATCACGAGATCCGCTAATCGAAATTACAGTTTTATGGGTTTAGGTGTGCTTTACAAAATCTCTTTAAAAATTATGTCTGATAGAACACAGATCACAGTCGATGGGTAATTATAAATCTGAAACCAGTCACATACGGTGCGGGGTTCCACAGGGTTCAATCCTCGGACCGCTACTATTCAGTTTATTATATATAAATGACTTACCAAACTGCAATCTTTTTTCAGACGTGAGAATGTACGCTGACGATATCAATCTAACCTAAGCATCTAAAAGCCCTGACAATTTGTTTAAATCCCTAACATCTAACCTTCATCATCGAAAACAGAAGCTCGATGCAAATCGATTAAGTTTAAATGCAGTAAAGACCAAATGTTTGTTTACTGGGACTCGGCACAAAGCCGTATCTTTAATACCTGGTGAACCTGACATTTCTTTTGATGGCCATTCAACAGAAAGAGTTCAAACCTATAAATGCTTACGTGTAAACGTAGATGAAACATTATCATGGGGTCATCATATTTCTGAGGTCACTCAAAAGATTACTAAAGTACTGGCAGCTCTTAGAAGACTCAAATCAACATATCCTCAATCAATTCTCATAATTAAAGCACTGGCACTGCCCCAAATGACTACTGCAATTTCGTCTGGGAAGTACTGGTAATGGTTTAAGTGACAAACTTGAGAAATTACACATTAGAGCTGCTCGTATTATAACTGGGGCTAGCTAGGAAGTTCGATCTGCTCAGATACTCCAGGAACTCAACTGGTCTTTGTAGCCTCGCAGACAGAAGTGATAAACAACTGAAGACCTTCATGTTTAAAACCAACACCACCCAAGTGACTTTGTATTTAGCCGAAAAATTTGCCAATACTAACACCATTCATAGCCACAATCTGAGAACTTCTAAACATAATCTATTCATTCCAAGGCCAAACACCGAAGCCCTTAAACACAGCTTCCGATACAGGGGCGCTGTTGCATGGCATAATCTGTCTCGCGAGGCTAAGGAGGCCACTACCTTAAATAACTTTTATTCATTTCTAGATTGAAATTAATTGAAATGTAGTTAGTGAAATCTTTAAGTCCATTTTATACTTAAACATCATTATAAGTATTTATAGCGGACGGCTCCCTGGGAAAACACTTAGTTGTGAATTTGGATTCCGTGGATAAATTAAGTTTTGTTTATATGGGTTATTGACTTCTTCGGTCAAGATGGCTGGATATTGGCCAAGTTCCTTTTTTGCGTGTTTACGCGAGCTCCATAAACACGCAAAAAAAGAACGAGGCCAATGTCCAGCCATCTTGACCAAAGAAGCTTCGTCAATAAAGGATTTATTATATGGGATAAAACACCAAAAAATGATCTTTGATCTTGCGGGACTAAGCGAGAAATCCCGAGCGTGCAAGCTTGTTGCCACCCTGCGAGCAGAGCCTCCTTTTTTTTGTCATTTTCTTTACTGAGGAGGAGAAAATGAGGCTCTGCCCGAATCGCGACAACTCTTTGAAGCCGCCGCAGCTCGAACTCCTGGACTAGTCAATCTTATTTTCTCTCGTCAAACCGGTTTTTCCAGTGCGAGCGTTCTTTCTAGTGACAAAACCGATGGTTATAATTGAGCCCGCTGTACCATGAAAAACCAAGATGGCGGCGAGATCTGGCATATTAGGCTTGGGTTCGAGACTGTATCCTGGCAATATGCAGCGATATTCAATAAAGATCTTACTCGATTCATGCAGAGCCTTTCTCGAGAACGCCAAAATCGAGCAAGCAAAAGAAAGGCTCTGCTGGCAGGGTGGCTTGTTGCATTTTGCACGCTCGGGTAGCCAATCACAGCGCCCGATTTGGTTCATCTTGCCTGCTCACGGAGCTAGTCATTGCTGTCATTTGTACTTCCCTGTTCATATGCACATTTGAGTTTTCTTGGTATTTTTCTCTGACTATCGCGGACCGACTCGTTTCGAAACTGATGCTCATCATCTTTCAGTGTGAATTTCGAGGTCTTTCGAGCCGATGTCCCAGGCAAAAAGCGATTCGCCATACAGACCATACACAATTATGTACACAATATATCACCAGTTTATAAACTTGAACAGATTTGCCGCAATCGCGAAAAATACATCAACGTCAGTAGAGGGAGGTGTCTTGTATTGTCCCAAATAACGTAATGCTTGGATTTGGCCAATTGAAATCCTTGCACGCAATTCTATTGTGCATTTTTCTGCACTTCCCGATATCTACCCATTTCATAACTCGGTATACCTCACGGGTGTCTAGAAAACTATGACCTAAGACCTAAGACCTAGAAAACTATGACCTAGAAAACTAAGACCCAGATTTTGGGTGTCTAGAAAACTAAGACCTAGAAACTCCCCCTAGAAACTAGGTATTAGTTTTCTAGGTCTTAGTTTTGGTCTTGCGTCTTAGGTCTTAGGTCTTAGTTTTCTAGACACCCTATACCTCACAGGTATCCCGAGTAACAAGGCACTCTTAATATTAATAATATTGTCAATGAAATAGCAATTTTGTAATCAGTAATTTAGATATTTTATTGACAAACTTTGGAAAACTAAAATTATTTCTTTAAAGATAACTATAACTTCACTCCTTACTTATGTCGGATGGTATCCAAATAGTTTTTCCACATCATCTCCTTATCGTCCTCTTGGCTCTCTGCATTGCCCCCATCTTTCACAAAGCATTTTGTCCCTCTGTCTCTATACTGTTTCCATTTTGGTTGATGTCTTCGTATCCCGAGCTTTCTGTCTTGATCAACATGATAACTAGGATAAAAGAAGAGAACATCTTTGCCGTAATCCATTCGGGGCAGGCTTGGTGCACTGCTGAGACGACAAACCTCTCACCCCCCCCCCCCCCCCCCCAAAAAAAAGAAAGGACATTCAATTTTTGTTCTACATTAATTTCGTGTGATTTGGTTTTGTAAACTGCCAACGTCTGCATCACCTTTGAGAATTTAGAACGGATATTATTATGATGAAATGGTATATGAAATGAATCATATATGAACTGCAGATACGAAATCAAGTGAAGCTATAATCTTCGCAGTTATGAACGCAATTTTTACAATTGCGTAGAGAAGCCTGAAAAATTCAGGACTTCAACGGGGTTTGAAACCGTGACCGGAATTGCGAGGTCACGGGTTCAAACCCCGTTGAAGTTCTGAATTTTTCAGGCTTCTCTATGCAATTGTAAAAATTGCGTTCATAACTGCGAAGATCATAGCTTCACTTGAGTTATTATTATCTTAACAATATTATAACTTATCTCCAAACGACACGTAAACAGAATTCTATGTTCTCATGTGTTCCTTACCCTGTTTTTTCAATGATTTCTTCAAGATAAAATTCTTGCACAGGATAGGTAAAGCCAGGAATATGAGCCATTTTGCAATTCCCTTGAGAGGAAACATACCAAATCCAAAAATCCAAATTGAACAATAACTATAGCAATAGCAATAACAAGAATTCTACTCAATGTGCATAGATTTTGGGTCACATTTAATGATAATAATATTAATGATAATCATTATGAATGGGTTTGGATCTTGGGAGGAAGTAGTCTACTTCACAGCCGTCTTTAGGGATGTCATGCAATTGTGTGACATCCTGAAAGATCATGCTGCAAAGAGACTAGAGAGGGAGTGGTACAACCATAAATCCACCTTGAAGTGCTTGAGTCAGAAACTTGTGAGATTTCGATTGATTTTCAGTGCAAACAAATAAGAAACTGGAACACTACAAAGCAGACATAATTGGTTGAAGATAAAGTGGGGAAGGAAAGAAGCACTAATATGTCTTCATTGTGAACCTTGGGTGTTCATTAGGCATCAGGGACTGGACAATTCTCTGGCTAAAATAAAAATTTTTGTTTATTACATTTAATGTAATAACTTTTATTTCCTGGAAAAGTTTGGGGACTTAAAAGAACATCAAGCAAGATTAATATATTATACCAAAGTAAGATGAGAACATCTCTGAATTCAAAGTGGCACTCATCAGAATAAGTTTCAAATCCGGCCTAAAATGCAAAGAAACAAATTTAGTCTGCCTATGCCTAGAAAGCACATTATCAATGAAAATATTTTGGCCATGGACAGGGCAATACCATTAATGCATTAATAGCAGCAAGCATAACATTTATTTATTATAATTTGTCATTCCCCAGTTGTTATGGTGCAGAAATGGCTGGATAAAAAAAAATTCTTTCATTATTGTTCTTCATGATTAGATAGGGTCATAGTATTGGGGGGAAAAATTCTACCATGTCAGGATTAAAAAAAGTTTCTTTGAAGCCATAATATGGTTGTATTTAAAATTCTTACCTTTTTGGCAAAAGATCTCTGACAATGATAAGCAGAAAATCCGATAAAACATCTCTTTCATGAATCTCATCGAGAATGATGTGACTAGTTCCCAAAAGAAATCTTGAAGAAAAAGATGAGAATAAAATGAGTACTTCATAAAAATCAGATTTACAGTGATGAATGTAATCAGTGTACTGCATAGTGTTGCATTCACACTCAGACTAATTCAATTGCCTTGCTATAAACCTATAAACCAATTGTTTATAGGTTTCCTTCCAGTAATTAACCCTTTGATGCCTAACCTGGCCAGACTTGATATTTTACTCTGTCTAACACCAGACGATTTTACTCGTCAATGGGTTAAAGAATAGAAACAAGACATTAAAATATTATGATAAATAAGGTGAAGACTGCCTTTTAAACAGCATCATGCTGTGCATCTCTTAAAAATTATCTACAAAAGCCATAATAAAAGAGGAGGTTTCATGGTCTCAATTCCGATCCTAGTTAGGACTCTTCCTCTTTGTGAAATATGTGGACCTGTCACTCCGAACAAGGGCTAACACTTGGAATCATGGATTTCCACAGATTACTTATCACCTAAAGTGCTCCCCTTGTACTTGACCGTAGCTGTTATTAATTAACTAAGGGGAAAGAGATTTTTCTGCTAACATTAGGAGCAACATACAGACTTAACAAAGTCATTCTTAAATTATTATAAGTTGCTTTCTTCTACTTTTCAGACCTTACTGCTAAAGACACTCTTGCCCAATCTCAACATAGCCAGAGCTTCTGACAAAAGTACAAGAAGTGCATTGGTGGGATAAAAAACTGGCTTGTAATGTTTTGCTACATACTGCCTTCTGAAGCTATAAGCTAACAAAGGGTTCAACAGATACATGTAATGAAGTTTTCATTATATTACTCACGGATCAGAGACAAGCCATCTAAGCAGGATGCCCGTTGTACAGTACAAAATTGATGCTTGTTCTCGCGGCAACTTGCTACAAATGAACAAGTTATGCGTAAATAAGTTCAACCACTCATGGCTTAACTAGAAAACTAAACTCATGACAACACAGGTGAAAAACAATTATAAAAGCTACTTGTGAACAAGAACCTACAGAAAAGAGTTAATTAAGAACCTGAATGGGGCGATTGTTTTAAACATCAACAGATGAATAAAAACAACTTTCGTTCCCATCTCAGTGTTACCAGCTGTGTTACTGGACAGAATAAAGGCCTACATTGAGAGAATTAGCATTCTTTTTTTGATGAAACATAAACAGGTTTTACAACAAATTTTCAAATAGCTTTTACCTAAGTGCTTCAGAATATGATTAAAACCCTTTCCCTCCTAAGAGTAACACTTATAGATTTTACTCTGTCTAACGCCAGACGATTTTACTCGTCAATGGGGAGCCCCTCAGGGGTGAAAGGGTTAAAGGGCAATGCATGGCTCCTTCAATTTCTAGTAAGTACAAACCTTTCTAATCTAATCTGAAAGCCAACACTGCTGTTTCCACCACAGCTTTCATCTCGCTCAGCAGCAACTCTCTCTGCGACCTAATGATTTAGACAATGATAGAAAGTCAATAAATCTTTCTGTGAGCAAGAATTACTAAAGTGAACTTATTAATATAATATTATCAATAATATTATTGATGAAATAAACTACACAAGAATATACTTACTGAAATTGCACTTATTCTTCTAGGTTGTGTGCAGATAACTCGACAAGATGATCCACGGCCTTGCCCAATTGCATCATCCAAAATAAACTGAGCAACCTGTTTGATGAAAGGTAGAAAAACTTTATTTGAGAAATACAGACTCCATACTTCTCCTGTAGCACAATGGAAGGGCAAAGTAAACAAAGTAGACAATGGTCACAAGGATGCACATTCAATTCCTAACAGGACCAACTGCCGGAGTGTGAACTAGTGTCAATAATTTGATTGATCACTTAACAAATTTAAGTAAGATGTATGCTCTGATATCGCAAGCAACTGTTTATGTTACCATAATTCTATCATAGGTGTGTAAGACATAAGTGATTCAGGAGTGATAACCATGCAAATGTACAAATTAAAGAATGACTGGAATGTCAATTAAAGGTGATTCGCTTCAGATAAAAACTACATTAATGTGATTGTGCATAACTAAAACCCTCTGTCAGTATTCCTGATATCATGTGTGGTACTCTGTATGTGAAGTAAATGGTGATATCTCAAAACTTGACAGCACTGCTCCCACCTTTCTAAATTTTGAATATTTGTAGGCTATTTAGTAATTAGAGCACTAAGAATTATCTTCCCAAGTCTATTTTTAGACCCTTACTTTCAAAAAGGCGAAACAATGACCTGCAACAAGTGACCTGTGGAATGTGACTTGTGTTTTAGATCTGCAGAACTGAACCTGGGTCACTCGGGAATTGACACAGAAAAAAACCTCTGGCTCCCATCTTCCCAAGTATAAAGCAAATGTGAAATTGGATGAAATTTCATCAACATGCAAGAACAAGAATTAGCCAATTGAAAGAAATATACTTTTATCATTTTACATGTTACATGTTATTTTATTTGACTTGATTTGCGTTAATTGTTAATTCAGTTTACAGTGTCTCCAATTAGTGCTCCAGCGCTAGAACAACTAGACACTTAAAATGAAGTTCCTTTCCTTTCCTTTCCCATAATGTTGCCACTTAACATAACTTTCAAGTTACAAACTATGTGTTTACATTCAGTGGAACTAAATAGTAGTAGCAGTGAGAATGAATGTTAATAATATATTATTCTCCTGTTGGAATGAAATGCACATGTATCTGGGGCATTAAGATAGTCTTTTGTATATATATAGGTTAGACCGTGGTAATGTATTCAGCTCAGCTTTGGAACTTTCACATTTTGTTCAAGTCTTGTGCTTCCATGGTTTGTCCTCCTGTCTGACCCCCCCTGAGGTTAAATAATCTACCTTAAATACACTTCCTTTTGGTTGATGCATTTTCATATTGGCAAGCTTTATACCAGTAGTTCTTATTGTCTCAGTGGTGTTGTTTGCTTTACAGTATTTGAGGGAGGTATGTAACATTACAGACAACATCAAACCACTTGGGCTCCCAGTTTGAGCTACACAACCAGCCTCATGTAAAGAATAATGACTTGAAAAAAATTTACCTGCCTGGTGGTTAAGGTTATGTGGTGTATTAAAGGTGATAGAATGACTTAATAATAACAATTTCATGGCAATCTGGTTTTAAAATGTAGATGTTTGATTTCAATTTTCAATGTATTTCACATGATACCGGTAACTGTTTGAGGGGGAGACAATATCACATTTAGACATAACAGAGACCTGAGTTGTTTTTCCACAGCCTGTTTCTCCACTAATGACTAACACCTGCTCAGAGTTGATGAGTTGAAGTAATTCCTAAAAAAATGAAATACACAACATTTATTTGATTGGCTCCTGACAAAAAAACATTTTAATAAATTGCATGTTCCTTTATCATTTGGTGAAACAACTCTAAATTATGCTGATAAATAATTTTTGAAGGTTGAATACAAAAACAAGGAACAGTGCAAAGGAGACCTCTTGATGTCCTTCTTTAAAAATTCTCATCAAGTGATTTGTATTTCCACTATTTTAGTGTCACTGTCCATGCACAGTCTGGCTCCAAATAAATTAATTTTATCACAAAATCACAAGAGATCAACCCAGATGCAAATATGTTTTCCCTTTTCAGCACGTTTTTCCATCCCAACGGCTGCACTTAAAGATTTCACTCTGTCTAAGGTCAGACCATTTCAATCCCTCGGGAGTTTGAAGAAAACAACATGGAACTTTGTCTGTTTCCTTTAAGTGTTTAACTTTTCAGTTATTGCATATATATCAGCATACAGTCACCAGATTTAGTATTGGTAAGGAATGTTGAAGATAACACTGCATGCAAAAAAAGGTAGGATCAGTCATGAAGAAGATGAGAAAAAAAGAGTTTTACTAATGTGCGAGCCAGCGAGCCATGCGAGTCATGCGAGTCATGGCTGCAAGCCATGCAAGCCATGCCTGCGAGCCATGCGAGTCATGGCTGTGAGCCATGCGAGTCATGGCTGCGAGCCATGCGAGTCATGCCTGCGAGCCATGCGAGTCATGGCTGTGAGCCATGCGAGTCATGGCTGCGAGCCATGCGAGTCATGGCTGTGAGCCATGCGAGTCATGGCTGGGAGCCATGCGAGTCATGGCTGGGAGCCATGCGAGTCATGGCTGGGAGCCATGCGAGTCATGGCTGTGACTCAGCATGTGAGTCACACGTGACACATGTGAGTCACACAGTTATTGAAAGCTAAAATTTTAAAATGGGTGCTTAGACTTAATAACTGTTTATCAGCGCTATTTGAAATGGGTGCTTAGACTTAAATGCGAAATTTGCATGGCTTGCATGGCTCGCTGGCTCGCACACTAGGCAGACCCAGAAAAAAACAAGTTTGAGGGAATCAATATTTTTCTTTAAGATGGATCAAGAGAAAGGAAAACTAGCAAGAGTACTCTTGTACTAAGAAAACAATGGACACCAAGTGGGAACAACAGATGCTCCTACTATACAGGTTATACTTTGCTTCCAAAGGTAAGCAACTATCACATCTTTGAACTCTATCTGAGGGTTTATTGATCTGATTTCACTGGGAAAGGCACCAGTTTCTTTCACAAGGCTGCACAGAACAAAAATGCCTAAATCTTTATATTATTTTGTCTTTATACTTTGCCCTGGCTGATACAAAAATTGACCGTCTTAAATACTGCCACATGCCTGAATAGAGAAGATATCCTTGACGTCACCTATTGCCATTACTGTGCCAACCAGAGCCTCATTGGCTGTCGAAACAAAAGGGTCTTTTGTTTCTGTGGTTGGCACATTTGAATAACAAAAGCAATATTTGTAAACAGATATCTTCCCTGTTATTTTAGACGAGGTACAACAAAAGCCACAAATGATGTAGTGGGTGTAACAATGGTCATGAATATCTTCATTGCCAGCTCTACAGTGATGCGAATGCCTAAAATCTTCAGACCCATTTCTGTTTCACACCAAGCAATGTAGTGAAAGAGCCGTATATCTTCAGTTCCTAGATCTGTTGACATGGGTGCCTTGTGTAGCTGGGACCATTTTGACATGGGTCCTGAATGACTAGGCAATGCACACCAGCTGCGACACTAGTGGGAAGAAACAGCTCAACAACAATATGCTTACAAGATCAAAAATTACACCACTAACATAATACCATAACTGATAGGTAGCACCAAATGACGAGCTGAAGTATACAAAGCTAAAAACAATCAAGTCTGCAATGTGATAGGCCAAAGCAAGTGAAATATAATCATCTTGAAATCCTTCTGTGTTCTTTCAAGATAGATTTAAACTTCGAGTGCTTTTGAAGGATATGTATTGGCCTGCAGTCGCTGGACTTCATTTCTTTGACAACAGTATCAATTTGAAGGCTGTAAACATGCAGATATTCCAACCCTCCCAATTTGATCAGGAGTCTCCCGATTTTATATGTTGCCCCCCGCTCGCCCAATTTTTTATCAGATTCTCCCCATTTATCGTTAAATTCTGAACACAAGGAAAGAAATTGCTTATCTTAAGTATTTTCTTGCAATTTGAGTAAAAAAAGGTTACATATTACACTAGCTTTCTTATCCTATGATGTCTCACCCAGTCTCTCCATTAAACACCACATGATGAACAGATTCATAGGGCCAGCAGTCTCACTCCATTTAGCAGCTCCAAAAATAGTGGACAAGCATTGGTAAGAACAAAGACCTTCCAGAATACCACAAAAATGATGTCAAAATGCAGGAAATGCCACTTGAGAGAAACAAAATTTGCAAAATTTCCAAACTCCTTGGGGGTAGGGGGGGATACCCCCAGATTCCACTACAGGCTGGAGCTCATGTGAGCACCTTTGGTGCTAAAAAATTCTTTGATTGCACTCACATGCCATGTTGGTGCCAAAACAATAGAAAAATGTGGCTCAAATTTTGCAAAATAATAGAGTCAAATTCCCAAAAGATTTTTTCGCTATTTGTTCCACCAACATGGCCTCCGTGACAGCATCTGCAATCAAAGATGGCTTCTTAGACTTAAATGTTTATCAGCGCTATTTGAAATGGGTGCTTAGACTTAAATAATGTTTATCAGTGCTCTTTGTAGGCAGTCTGCAAATGTCAGACACGGTCCTGCAGCAGCAAGACCCCAGAGAGAGGCGGATACCACAATGTAACATGAGGGTATCAATGGGGAATGGCTCTAGTCAGTAAACAGCTTAAAAAAAGCTGTTTAGTCAATAAACTGTTAAAAAAATGGATTTAGTCAGTAAACAGCAAAAAGGGAGATTAGTCAGTCAATTTATATGATTTTATGATTTTTATGAGTGTAGAGAGAAGCCTGGGACTGGTAACTAAACCCACATGCAGAGCGCAGGCTTGGAGCATGTCACAAAATGAGATAAGGGAAGTCATGCAATCTCCAACAAGGCATGCAACATGATACGAAAATTCAAAACAAATAGAGGGTACAAAAGTCTCCAGAAGGGACTTTGGTGATTATGTACCGCATACGCTAAAAAGTCGATCTTCTTTTATACGTTAGTCAGTTCATATTTTGTTGTTTATCCGGTTACAACAGCCAAAAACAGTCTTTATACACTAAACAGTTAACCCCATTGACACCCTCTAACATGTTTAAATTCTGCTCAGTTTCCGACGAGCTCAACAAACTGTCCTCTGCTTAAATAATAGATTGTGAAAACGAAGGGGCACAGTAAATTCAGGCAAGTTGAAACGCTGTTCATGATTTCTCCCACGCGAATATCGATCGTTCTTTTTAAAATCATGGAGAACAAAATCTAAACCCATAATCGCCAGAAGACATTCTAACCATATGAAGTACACAAAAACGCGGTAAACACGCCAGAGAAACTTGAATTTTCCATTTCTGACATTTACACATGCCCAGAATTTGCAGAATGTAGTAAGTAACATGATCGTACAGCAGTGGGCATACCTGGTTCTCGATCAACGACTGATGGTAGAAGTATGAAAGGGTCCTTTTCGCTCTGGGAAAGACACGACAGTTTTGTGGATACCAGGGGCCAGTTCCTGAAAGGTGTAAATACTCTATTGCGGGGATAAATGTGCCGGAATAAGGCACATTTATCCCTGGAATAGAGTTATTACATCTTTCAGGAACTGGCGAGCCTGGTATCCACAAAACTGTCGTGTTTCCACAGGCAGCCCAGAGGTTGTTTGTGATTCACATACGTGACAGTATTGCGTTACGTTTTGAGCCATTTAAGAGAATGTATGAAACGGTTCGAAAATCCCTCTAAATTCAACTTGTAGTAAAGGATTTAAATAAAAGAAACTTACTTTAGTCCGCTCTTGTGTTATTTTGAAGTCTTTGCGGCAGCTGAGGCGTTCTAAAGTCGTTCTAAAGCCATTTTGACGATTTAAACTTTTCCAGGTTTGCTTGCCCTTAAAGTGATACGAAAGGCTGGCGACCTGGTCGGCAGACGGTTCGAACTCGAAGCTCCATAAATTCCACTAAAATGCTCGGAGCTCGCCAAAATTGCCTCACGGCAGCCATCGATAATTCTTCTTTCTAGCTGCTTCGCCTCGGATCCCAAGGTTTATCTTATCCGCCCGAAAAACGCTCCTTTTCGAACGCTGGCTGCCCATTTCTGCTTCATTTTTCACTTTAATGGAAAGCAAACCTGGAAAAGTTTAAATCGTCAAAATGGCTTTAGAACGACTTTAGAACGCCTCAGCTGCCACAAAAACTTCAAAATAACACAAGAGCAGACTAAAGTAAGTTTCTTTTATTTAAATCCTTTACTACAAGTTGAATTTAGAGCGATTTTCGAACCGTTTCATACATTCTCTTAAATGGCTCAAAACGTAACGCAATACTGTCACCTATATGAATCACAAACAACGTCTGGGCCGCCTTTTCTGACAACTACGAGTACAATTTTTGTACGGAGATCCTCACCGAAAAAGGGAAGCGTTGCTTTGTCACGCAATTCTATTTCGGGGAATACAGGACAAACACCAGCAATGCAACTTTCGCTTTGAAGGAAAATAAAACAGGTTAGGCTGGAATTAAGAGTCAAGGAGAAACAAAAGAAATCGGGTTTTTGCGGGAAACATGAAACTCTGAAAAAAATCGGCTAATCCTAGTTTACAGCGACGAAAATACATAAAATAAACTTACTTTTGCTGCATTTTGTGTCCTTGTGTCGATTTTAGGTGTTCTGGGCTAGTTTTGAAATTTACTCCAAGAATTCGCCCATTTTTTTCACGTATTCACCGGCTGCTCCAAATCGTTACGTTGACTAAACATATTATAAGTTTGGGTGGCCTGTGGTGCTTGGCGTTCACCTGGGGCAGGAGATCGGTCCCACCAAACTCTCCAACCACCACTGCCATGTTTCATTTATTTTTTCTTGCTTTTCTTTAGCTTTTGCTTTTTTAAGACATTGTTAATTTTCACTCAGAAGAGAAGCGTTGCTCTTCACGCATTCCTAGTTTGGGGAATGCGTGACAAACATCCACTTTCAAAGGTAAAAAAAAAAAAAGATGACCTGCAATCAGGCTGAATTTTCACGATATTTGCCGCAAAGGAGAAATAAAAGAATCGAGAGTGGAAACTTGAAAGGTCTTGAAACGTTCGGAGAAAACCTAGGGACAGTAGGGGAGGGGACTCGTTTTCATGTAAGAAGACCTATTGTAAATACCGGAATCGGACAACAATACTCCATTTCCGAGTTGCTGCATGTCCTGGGGCACAACAAGGAAATGAGTTGCGTACTCTTATACAAATCAAACTCATTTCCATTACAATAATTGAGCACCAAGACACACAAACAGACACTTAAAGTTCCCTTCCTTTCACCAAGACTAATTTCCAAACAAACGCAAACAGCACCTTGGAAATGGCCTATTGGAGAGACACAAACGAAAACTCAAGAAATATGAGAGAAATAGAATCTTTAATCGATAGCTCTTACAATGAAAGATTGCAGCCTTCTCTTGATGTTCATCGAGGACCCCGTTCAGCGTATGCAATACGACCTTGTTACTACATCCTACAAATTCTGGGCATGTGGAAACCGAGTGACGGAAAATTCGAATTCGCCTGGCGTGTCTATCGAATTTTCATCTTCATCGTTTGGTTTGCATGTCTGACAGCAATTATGTGTTTGGACTTTGTACACTACGGTTTTGACAAGACCAAGATTCATTTCAGAGAAATTATGAACAGTTGCTGTACTTGTCTGGTGTTCCTGTGTCCGTTCATCTTCTCTGTTTATTATTTAAACAGAGGCCAGTTTGTTGAGCTCGTTTTCAGCGTGCAGAACGTTTCACAAGTATGGCACAAAAAGCTGAGCCGAGTTGCAAAAGGATACACTTTTATGTCGCTTTGTCTGTGGAGTCTCTGTACTGCATTTCAAATTGTCCACTGGCTTCCTTTCTTTTCGAAAACTTGGCATTACATATTTTACATAGCAGTGATTGTTTTCATCGCAGGTTGGTGGGCAACGTGGCTAAGTATCTATGGATTTGTTTGTCATGCTCACAGCCTACAAATTGATGCTGTTGTAGAGGAAATGAAGTCCATGGCATGCACATCAAGCTATATTCTTTACAGACACTCCATTATACTTTCCACTCTGGAAAGAACTCAAAAAGATTTTGGTGTTATAATCTCGTTAGCTCTGGCATACCATGCTTTTGATGTGATCATTTTCAGTTTTGCTTATTTCAATTCCGCCTTTGGCCAAGATTATCCTTTATGGCAGTTTATTGGAACAGTCATTTACGATTTAATTAGTATTATTGTCAAACTCTACCCTCCAGCTGTTGTTGCAGCTGCCTCCCACCGCATAGTCGTACAAGCTTGCAAGAGGTGTCAAGCACAAATTACTCCCACATCAACTGATCTTCCCTCAGAGGATATGCAGGTATTCCAGTATATGTCATGGTGTGAGAAAGATATGGGTCTTAAAATTCTGGGAATTAGAATCACTGTTGAGTTGGCCATGAAGATACTTATGACAATCATCACAGTTGTGGTGTCATCTGTGGCCTTTGTCATACCTCGCCTAAAGTAAGTGGCCATTTACAGCCTCTCCTGCCAACAATTTACACTTACATCCAGAAATGCATACACAGCTGTACGGTGATGAACGCCCAACTAAAGCTGTGTTCACATTAGGCCTGGATTATGATTAACCTAGTAGTTTACCTAAATGGTAGAAATGCTGCCAAGAGGAAGGGAGGTGTTCAATCATGCTTGTGGTAAATTAACAACGGTTCGTGTATGGAAATGAAGGGAGATTTTAATAGGTGTTGAGCAGGGTCGGTAAATAACATGGACGCCCCCCCCCCCCCCCCCCCTTCCTTGATCTCTCAAGAGAAGAAAGAAAACAATAGATGGTTTTCACAGTGACGTCATCCAAATTCTAAAATCACAAATTCCTCCATTTGCATATAACCACAATTCCTTGCGCCTTTGACCACAATTGAATAAAACTGAATGGAGTATGATAGTCTGAATTATATACTTTAGCTGATCATAATCAACAATTGGCTTAAGTGTCCCTTTAAATGTAAGCTTTTGCTATCTATTTCCAACAATAAGTAAAAGTAAGGGTTAGCGCCAATTTTTTTTTTTTTTGTGAGGTTAAATGCATTTGTTTGCTCTTACTTTAGTATTGGAGTCTAGGGGACACTTTGTGACGTTAACATAATTCCCAGATAAGAATGAGGTTGAATTTGGGGAGAAGAGTGAAGTGACACTTCCTGAATCTTGTTACCTGCAGTGTGTACTCCACTAAGAAAAGAAAAGGAAGCTTTACACCGAACAGTGAACACTTGTATTAATGTCACAACAACCTTGCTATGGCTATTAATCTGTTATATATCATATTGCATATTATAGAGTATATATTTATTTCATGTTGAATACATGAGGTGGCATTATTTACCAGTTACTCTGTGTATAAGTGTTATAATAAAATTGTTCCATGTATTTGTGGTTTATGAGTCAATCCTTATAACTGTTAATCTTAACACTATTGATAAACCAATCTTATGTTAATAGCATCATGTATGAGGAGTGTAAGTCAGCATGTTACCGCTATGTGAAACACTCCCAAGGAATGCTGTCTAAAATTCTGATAACATTATTTGGGACAGTCCTCTTCAATTTAATGAAAAGAGTGGTAACAATAAATAAAATGGATTAAGTCAAAGCTTCAGATAAACATGATGAAGCAAGATCATCTGTACTGCCCTTCGTTGTTTAAAGGATGGGTAATGTCTATAACATCTTTGTTATTAATTCACAGCAATTTTGAGGCAGCATTTACGTGAATGATATTGCTTTCAATTCAGTAGTTCCTAGTTCCATCTACTCAATACCAATACAGAGGGGGCACTCATGCGAGCCATGACTGCGAGTCAGCATGCGAATCACACAGTTATTGAAAGCTAACCATTTTAAAATGGGTGCTTAGACTTAATAACTGTTTATCAGTGCTATTTGAAATGGGTGCTTAGACTTAAATGCTGGGATTTTTGTGACACAATACAATCCATATTTTATTTGCATTTCCATTCAACATTTGATAGATTATGTTGCATTTTGTTCTAAATTATGGCAGAAGTCACAGCGGTACTGGTTTGCCAAAATACTTGTCACCTTTTTGTGGATGCTTATTATTATTGTTTTTAATTGGGGGGGGAGGGGTCACTAAAGTTTGTGTTGTCGATAAAGGATGGGGGGGGGGGGGGGCTGAAAAAGTTGAGCATCACATTTTCCATTTCCACCAGCCTCCCCTCTGCACTTGTAATAATGACCAGTCCCCTAGTTCTTGTTCCTCACACCAGCTGTGTACGTTAAAATAAATGAGCCTTTGCTGTAGGGTAGCCAAGGGGGCGAGCCATGTGAGCCATGGCTGCGAGCGATGCGAGCCAAGAAGCGAGCCATGCGAGCCATGACTGCGAGTCAGCATGCGAGACACACAGTTATTGAAAGCTAGCCGTTTTAAAATGGGTGCTTAGACTTAATAACAGTTTATCAGTGTTATTTGAAATGGGTGCTTAGACTTAAATGCAAAATTTGCATGGCTCGCTGGCTCGCACATTAGGCAGACCCAGAAAAAAACAAGTTTGAGGGAATCAATCTTTTTCTTTAAGATGGATCAAGAGAAAGGAAAACTAGCAAGAGTACTCTTGTAATAAGAAAACAGGGGACACCAAGTGGGAACAACAGATGCTCCTACTATACAGGTTATACTTTGCTTCCAAAGGTAAGCAACTATCACAAGACCCCAGAGAGAGGCGGATACCACAATGTAACATGAGGGTATCAATGGGGTATGGCTCTAGTCAGTAAACAGCTTTAAAAAAGCTGTTTAGTCAATAAACTGTTAAAAAAATGGATTTAGTCAGTAAACAGCAAAAAAGGAGATTAGTCAGTCAATTTATATGATTTTATGATTTTTGTGAGTGTAGAGAGAAGCCTGGGACTGGTAACTAAACCCACATGCAGAGCGCAGGCTTGGAGCATGTCACAAAATGAGATACGGGAAGTCATGCAATCTCCAACAGGACATGCAACATGATACGAAAATTCAAAACAAATAGAGGGTACAAAAGTCTCCAGAAGGGACTTTGGTGATTATGTACCGCATACGCTAAAAAGTCGATCTTCTTTTACACGTTAGTCAGTTCATATTTTGTTGTTTATACAGTTACAACAGCCAAAAACAGTCTTTATACACTAAACAGTTAACCCCATTGACACCCTCTAACATGTTTAAATTCTGCTCAGTTTCCGACGAGCTCAACAAACTGTCCTCTGCTTAAATAATAGATTGTGAAAACGAAGGGGCACAGTAAATTCAGGCAAGTTGAAACGCTGTTCATGATTTCTCCCACGCGAATATCGATCGTTCTTTTTAAAATCATGGAGAACAAAATCTAAACCCATAATCGCCAGAAGACATTCTAACCATATGAAGTACACAAAAACGCGGTAAACACGCCAGAGAAACTTGAATTTTCCATTTCTGACATTTACACATGCCCAGAATTTGCAGAATGTAGTAAGTAACATGATCGTACAGCAGTGGGCATACCTGGTTCTCGATCAACGACTGATGGTAGAAGTATGAAAGGGTCCTTTCGCTCTGGGGCGGGTTCCTGAAAGGTGTAAATACTCTATTGCGGGGATAAATGTGCCGGAATAAGGCACATTTATCCCTGGAATAGAGTTATTACATCTTTCAGGAACTGGCCCCTGGTATCCACAAAACTGTCGTGTTTCCTATTTTTTCGGTGTTTCCACAGGCAGCCCAGAGGTTGTTTGTGATTCACATACGTGACAGTATTGCGTTATGTTTTGAGCCATTTAAGAGAATGTATGAAACGGTTCGAAAATCCCTCTAAATTCAACTTGTAGTAAAGGATTTAAATAAAAGAAACTTACTTTAGTCCGCTCTTGTGTTATTTTGAAGTCTTTGTGGCAGCTGAGGCGTTCTAAAGTCGTTCTAAAGCCATTTTGACGATTTAAACTTTTCCAGGTTTGCTTTCCATTTAAGCGAAACGAAAGGCTGGCGACCTGGTCGGCCGACGGTTCGAACTCGAAGCTGCATAAATTCCACTAAAATGCTCGGAACTCGCCAAAATTGCCTCACGGTAGCCATCGATAATTCTTCTTTCTAGCTGCTTCGCCTCGGATCCCAAGGTTTATCTTATCCGCCCGAAAAACGCTCCTTTTCGAACGCTGCCTGACCATTTCTGCTTCATTTTAGCAAACCTGGAAAAGTTTAAATCGTCAAAATGGCTTTAGAACGACTTTAGAACGACTTTAGAACGCCTCAGTTGCCACCAAGACTTCAAAATAACACAAGAGCAGACTAAAGTAAGTTTCTTTTATTTAAATCCTTTACTACAAGTTGAATTTAGAGCGATTTTCGAACCGTTTCATACATTCTCTTAAATGGCTCAAAACGTAACGCAATACTGTCACGTATGTGAATCACAAACAACGTCTGACAAGTACGAGTACAATTTGTACGGAGATCCTCACCGAAAATGGAAGCGTTGCTTTGTCACGCAATTCTATTTTGGGGAATACAGGACAAACACCAGCAATGCAACTTTCGCTTTGAAGGAAAATAAAACAGGTTAGGCTGGAATTAAGAGTCAAGGAGAAACAAAAGAAATCGGGTTTTTGTGGGAAACATGAAACTCTGAAAAAAAGCGGCTAATCCTAGTTCACAGCGACGAAAATAAATAAAATAAACTTACTTTTACTGCATTTTGTGTCCTTGTGTCGATTTTAGGTGATCTGGGCTAGTTTTGAAATTTGCTCCAAGAATTAGCCCATTTTTTTCACGTATACACCGGCTGCTCCAAATCGTTACGTTGACTGAACATATTATAAGTTTGGGTGGCCTGTGGTGCTTGGCGTTCACCTGGGGCAGGAGATCGGTCCCACCAAACTCTCCAACCACCACTGCCATGTTTCATTTATTTTTTCTTGCTTTTCTTTAGCTTTTTCTTTTTTAAGAAATTGTTAATTTTCACTCAGAAGAGAAGCGTTGCTCTTCACGCATTCCTAGTTTGGGGAATGCGTGACAAACATCCACTTTCAAAAGTAAAAGAAAAAAGATGACCTGCAATCAGGCTGAATTTTCAGGATATTTGCCGCAAAGGAGAAATAAAAGAATCGGGAGTGGAAACTTGAAAGGTCTTGAAACGTTGGGAAAAAACTTAGGGACAGTAGGGGAGGGGACTCGTTTTCATGGAAGAAGACCTATTGTAGATACCGGAATCGGACAACAATACTCCATTTCCGAGTTGCTGCATGTCCTGGGGCACAACGAGGAAATGAGTTGCGTACTCTTATACAAATCAAACTCATTTCCATTACAATAGTTGAGCACCAAGACTCATTGCGAAACCGAAACAAACAGACACTTAAAGTTCCCTTCCTTTCACCAAGACTAATTTCCAAACAAACGCAAACAGCACCACGGAAATGGCCTATTGGAGAGACACAAACGAAAACTCAAGAAATATGAGAGAAATAGAATCTTTAATCGATAGCTCTTACGATGAAAGATTGCAGCCTTCTCTTGATGTTCATCGAGGACCCCGTTCAGCGCATGCAATACGACCTTGTTACTACATTCTACAAATTCTGGGCATGTGGAAACCGAGTGACGGAAAATTCGAAATCGCCTGGCGTGTCTATCGAATTTTCATCTTCATCGTTTGGTTTGCATGTCTGACAGCAATTATGTGTTTGGACTTTGTACACTACGGTTTTGACAAGACCAAGATTCATTTCAGAGAAATTATGAACAGTTGCTGTACTTGTCTGGTCTTCCTTTGCCCGTTCCTCTTCTCTGTTTATTATTTAAACAGAGGCCAGTTTGTTGAGCTCGTTTTCAGCGTGCAGAACGTTTCACAAGTATGGCACAAAAAGCTGAGCCGAGTTGCAAAAGGATACACTTTTATGTCGCTTTGCCTATGGGGTCTCTGTACTGCATTTTTTATTGTCCACTGGCTTCCTTTCTTTTCGAAAACTTGGCATTACATATTTTACATAGCAGTGATTGTTTTCATCGCAGGTTGGTGGGCAACGTGGTTAAGTATCTATGGATTTGTTTGTCATGCTCACAGCCTACAAATTGATGCTGTTGTAGAGGAAATGAAGTCCATGGAGTGCACATCAAGCTATATTCTTTACAGACACTCCATTGTACTTTCCACCATAGAAAGAACTCAAAATGATTTTGGTGTTATAATCTCATTAGCTCTGGCATACCATGCTTTTGATGTGATCATATTCAGTTTTGCTTATTTCAATTATGCCTTTGGCCAACATTATCCTTTGTGGCAGTTAATTGGAACAGTCATTTACGATTTAATTAGTATTATTGTCAAACTCTTCCCTCCAGCTGTTGTCGCAGCTGCCTCCCACCGCATAGTTGTACAAGCTTGCAAGAAATGCCAAGCACGAATTACTCCCACATCAACTGATCTTCCCTCAGAGGATATGCAGGTATTCCAGTATATGTCATGGTGTGAGAAAGATATGGGTCTTAAAATTCTGGGAATTCGTATCACTGTTGAGTTGGCCATGAAGATATTTATGACAATCATCACAGTTGCAGTGTCATTGGTGGGCTTTGTCATACCTCGCCTGTGAGGTTATCGTTCGATCAATGGAGTCATAGAAGTCATTTGATATACGTTACTGATTGTACATCTACAATCTTGGACAGAATAAAATGGAACAGAAAACCCCCATCCCCCCGAAAGCAAGGATGAAGCTGCGCAAAAGGCAAAACGCGCCGTTTTCCCATCCTTGATCTGGGGGAGGGGGGTTTCAAATTTCCCATCTATTTTGTCCAAGATTGTAGGATGGATGACTACGAATACGTTATTAAAAAAGCTGATATTGAGAAGACTACACATTGTATCAAGGAGCGGGATCATTTAAAACATTTTCAACCCGTATAAGCATTTTAAAAGGCAAAGTGGCATCATCTCAAATTCCGTTGCCGAAAAAGTTGCACTCAAGGAAGCCCCGAAATGGGAGCGTTGGATCGAAAAATCCGAAAGTTATCCTGGACGGAAAAGATGATAAAGTTCAAGTTAATACGTTGGTGTATGCAATTGGAGGAAACGCTAACGATATTCTAAAAAGCTTTCATTTGGCTGAAAGGGATACTGTATACGCGACAGTCAAACGACACTTTTAAACTCATTTTGTGGGCCGCTCAAATGTTTTGATCTTTGAACAAGCACGTTTTAACAAACGCGTTCAAGGGGAAAAAGAATCTGTGGTTGAATTCATTGAATCCCTACACGAGCTCGCAGAAACTTGCCAGTTTTGACCTCTCAAGGAAGAGTTAATAAGGGATCGCATTAACCCAGAGAACTGCGAATTCTCCTAGAGAGAAGTCAAATTTCCTGTACATGTGATCAGCGAAGAAGGCATCAAGCCAGACCCAGAGAGAATTGGATCGGTTCACTATATGGACACACCCCAAAATGTGAGTAACGTTCTGCGATTTCTTGGAATGGTCAACCAACTTTGGAAGTTTATTCCTCACCTCGCAGAGAAAACAAAAAACCTCTCTGATTCCTCCAAAAAACTCAACAGTGAACTAAGTTCAACACCTGTCTTTGCACATTATGGTCCTGAAAAGACCACCATATTATCAGCTAACGCATCATCATTTGGCCTTGGCGCTGTACTCCTTCAAGAGCAAGAAAACAAAGAAAGAAAGCCTGTTGCCTACGCCTCAAGATCCATGATGAGTACAGAACAGGGGAACGCCCAAATCGAAAAGGAGGCGCTTGCGACCACCTGGGCCTGTGAGAAATTCAATGATTATATCCTAGGCAAAGATATCCTGATCGAAACAAGCCATTTGTACCTCTGCTCGGCTCGAAGACCCTGGATGAATTACCCCCGAGACTTCAAAGGTTTAGAATGAGGCTGATGAAGTATTCCTTCACGATAAAACATGTACCCGGGAAACAGTTAATAACAGTAGATGCCCTATCAAGAGCACCACCGAGAAAACCTGTTTCAAAAGAAGATGAACGCCTTAGTCAACACCTAAATTTGTAGGTAGCCCATATCCTTGAAAGCCTACCCGCTACAGAGAGAACACTGGAAGAGTTAAAACTCCATCAACAGAATGACGAAGTGTGCCGAAAGCTATTTGAATTCTCTGCAGAAGCCTGGCCAGACAAGTCAAAATTGAAAAATATTGCAAAATATTGGCCTGAGAGAGCAAGCATCACTGTCCAAAGAGGTCTCCTGATGAAGGACCAAAGAACTCATCCCATCGTCTCTGCGCTTGGGTATCCTAAACAGGATTCATGAAGGGATCCGTAATCGTTGTGAAAGAGCCCGTGATTCGGTCTGGTGGCCAGGTCTCAGCAAGCAAATTGAAGTTATAGTCAACAGTTGCACAATATGCCGCAAACGGAAGAAGAACCACGCAGAGCCAATGATGTCAACTCCACTTCCAGAACGACCTTGGCAGAAAGTAGGCACTGACCTTTTCTACCACAGTGGTAAAGAGTATGTAATCGCTCTTGATTATTACTCACGATTCTTTGAGATTGCCCCTCTAAAGAGTACCACCTCAGAAAACGTGGTAAGTCACCTGAAGTCATTCTTCTACCGCCATGGTATTCAAGAGATCATTACAACAGAAAATAGTCCACAGTTCTCAGCTGCTACATTTTCCAAATTTAGTGATGACTGTAGGTTAACTCACCTAACAAGGAGCGCCCATTACCCACAAAGCAATGGTGAGGCAGAACGAGCTGTTCAGACTGCCAAAGACTTGATAACCAAGTCCGAAGATTCCTCCTTAGCTCTACTGTCGTACAGATCTTTCTCCACTCCACAATGGCTTTACCCCGGCCGAGCTGCTAATGGGAAGGAAGTTGCGAACCACACTTCCTCTACTCCAGAAAAACTGACCCCAAAATGGCTTGAAACGGAGCAGTTGCGAAAAACGGAGCAGGTGAACAAGCAGAAACAAGCCGAGACCTATAACCGGCGACACCGAGCTTTAACACTCCCTGAGTTAAAACCAGGAGACAAAGGTCATAGTACAGAAATCCCCGGAACCTATGTTGTGAAGGCAGAACAGTCCCTTCTGAGGAGAAATAGGAGACATCCGGTCGCAACCCCAACTCCACCCGTAGAGGAGGACATCGAAAGAAAACAAGACCCACCCCATAATCCAAAGAGTAAAAATTCCAACAGTTTCCCAATAACCCGTTAGGGAAGAACTGTTATTCCACCTAAGCGATTAGATCTCTAAAGAACACTTAAAGCGTTGAGTCTTCGAACAAAGAACAAAGAACACACATTGCACTGCGACATTTCATTTGATTTTTTTGATTGATGGTTTGATTCTGTTCGGGCGAGGACCCGCTGTGGAAGACTATCACGACCCCCTGTGAGATCAGACTTGTAATGTGACCACCCTACTGGGGACATTTGTCGTGTTAATATTATGGAGTACCAGAACATGTGCTTTTCGTTCGAAGAATTGTAGTCATTATACGAAGAGTATACTAGCAGTTTCGTCAGATCATTAGAGTTATTGTTAACCGTTGCCGAGAGCAAAGGGTATTTCGTAGCCTGAACAGAACAGATTCTTATCAGTGATTCACGCTTTCCTGATTTTTCTTATTTTACCGAAAGGGGGATGTGACGTTATCGTTCGATCAGTAACGTCATAGAAGCCATTTGATATAAGTTTACTGATTGTACATCTAGGATGGATAACTTCTAATAAAGCCGATATAGAGAAGACTACACAGCCTAATGTAAGTAGGCATTGCAGCCTCTCCTGTCTACAGTTTGCACTTACGTTCAGAAATGTACGTACTTCGATGCACGCCCAACATGTGTCTCTTTGCTGTCTATTTCCACAGGCTACCCAAACACATAATTCGAATGCTCAGTCAACGTAACGATTTGTAGAGTTTATATGGGAAACACGAAATGCCTTTAAAAAATCGGCTAATCCTAGTTTACAGCGAGGAAAATAAATAACATAAACTTACTTTTACTTCACCTTGTGTCCTTGTGTCGATTTGAGGAGTTCTGGGCTAGTTTTTAAATTTGCTCCTATTCTTTATTAAAAGAAGACTTCTTCTTTTAATGAAGGACAGGAGCAAATTTAAACTAGGGTTAGCATCATTTTTTTTTGTGACGGTAAATGCAGTTGTCTACCCTTTAGTTACTAGAGTATCAGAGTCTAAGGAGTAATTGGTGACGTTAACGTAATTTCCCAGATGAGACTGAAGTTGAAGTTGGCGAGAAGAGTGACATGACACTTCTGAACCTGATTACGTGCACGTGGACATATAACATCTTTTATATTAACTCACAGCAATTTTGAGGCAGCATTTGCGTGAATTGAATTTTATTAACAGCGTCGCTTTTAATTCAGTAGTGCCTAGTTCCATCTACACGATACCAATAGAAAGGGGGCACTCAAACCCGTTTTTTGTGGTACTGCACTTAGCATAAGTGCACTACCATATTGTCATCGGGGCTGTCCGAGTGAGTGTCCGAGTTAGTGAGTGAGTGAGTGAGTGAGTGAGTGAGTGAGTGAGTGAGTGTCCGAGCGAGTGAGTGTCCAAGCGAGTGAGTGAGTGTCCGAGCGAGTGAGTGAGTGTCCCAGCGAGTGAGTGAGTGTCCGAGCAAGTGAGTGTGTCCGAGCGAGTGAGCGTGCGAGCGCGCGCGCGAGCTAGCGAGCGAGCGAGTGAGTGAGTGAGTGACAGTAACAGTAAATCTTTATTGCGCCTTACTCTCCAAAGGGAGGTATCGGTCTCGTTACAATAAAGGCGATGATATCTACTAGAATAACTAATTAACTAAAAGATCATACAATTACTTGTAACACAATTGGTATAAAATTATTATTTTTAATTATTTCGCATGTAGGATGTCTTTTTTCTTCTGAAACATTAAATATGTGTATTTACCTACTATCTTTGAAGTGGTTCGTGAGCGAGCGAGTGAGTGAGTGTGAGTGGAGTGAGTGAGTGTAAAGATTTGTAGGTCTGCAGCTTCTTGAATTACAACAATTGATGTTTGTTTGCGGCCAACTTGTTAATTTTCTTAATGAAAAGAGAATGAAAACTCTTTGAGTACGTTATTGTCAAATTAACAGACATATTTAAATTCTTAAATGTCTTAAATCAAAATCCTTTTTTTTTTTCACGTCTACGGAGATCGTCACGCAAGCTCACATTCTACAGACATTCTGCAGGTCAAATAAACAAGGAAAAAACTCACCAGTCGACCATAATATTTTTACTCCCAAAGACCGGGTCAACTTCTCTGCCTGTATTAAAAAACATTCAACAGTATTTTTATCATTGCGATCGATCAGGAAAAAAATGTACATTTCACCAGCTTCTTCGTGTTCAAATTCTTACGACGTTGTGCTCAAAAATTTTGTCCAGTAATCGAAAAGATAAGCTCTTTTGAATTAAACCAAACATTAAAAAATCGCAACTTTGTTTTCACACATGTCGAAATCTTTTAGTCATCGAGTGTAAGTGCACGTTCGGCAACACTAATTTAATTTTGCTGATTGGTAAACATGTAGATTATGTTGGCTAGTCTCTGTCCGTTGCTCTTTCTTCTCTTGTAATTTATTCACGCAATTTTTGATTTTCGCTCCACGTTTCTTTTAACCGTCCAACGGTTAATAGACTTTTGAACCAAGACAGCAGTTTATCCCTGATACCATAGTGTGCCAACTTAGTAAATAGCCGCTGGTGAGAGACGGAATCAAAAGCCTTCAAAAAATCCAAGAGCACCACGTCGGACTGGCCTCTGTCGTTTAGGGCGGAAGCAAGATCGTGGATAGTGATAATAAACTAGGACTCACAGGAGTGAAATTTTTGGCTCGCAGATAAGTGTTTCATAATATGACTACAAAGAATATGCTCAAGTAATTTGCAAGAAATACAGGTTAGTGAGATGGGCCTATAGTTACCGACTGACGTAATCAATTTTGAAATTTTGTAAAGCCATGTTGGAATGGAGATAGAAGATGGCTCGTAGATAAGTGTTTCATAATATGACTACAAAGAATATGCTCAAGTAATTTGCAAGAAATACAGGTTAGTGAGATGGGCCTATAGTTACCGATTGACGATTTCGAATCTTTCTTGTGGAGAGGAGTGACAAGGGCGTGTTTCCAGTCGATAGGAACAATTCCGGAATCCAAGAACTGCTGGAAAATGCACTTTAGTATAATTGCAGCATCGACAGGAGCTAATTTTAGGAGTTGGGCAGAAATGCCATCCCGGCCAGTCGCTTTGTTAGACTTAAGTTGGTTTATAAGGTCAGCGACTCCTTTGATTGAGATGTGAGGAAGCTATATTGCAAGATGGAATTGATGAGGGGCTATCATCGTCAGTGGTGAATACAGAATGGAAACAGTAATTTAAAACGTTTGCCTTTTCTTTGTTGTCCACGATAATCTGGTTGTTGACCTTTAAGGAAGGAATCTCAAAAAAGTCCTGCCTCTTGGATTTTATGTAGCTCCAGAATTTTTTTGGGCATATATAGAGGTTTTGCACGGCAGCCATGTTGCATGGCAGGAACAATAGATTATTTTTCCTATGGGAACAAACGTTCTTTCTTATGCAAAACATTTTCATTGTTTCTGCCATGCAAAACCTCTATAGAGATTTTCATCCAGGAGATTGGATACATAGTCGTTACGTGCCTGGTTTATGGCTCGAGAGGTAATTTTACGATGCTTTCCATATGCGTTCCAGGCGTGGGGAGAGTTTGATGACTTAGCACGATAAAAGAGCCTCTGTTTCTTTTGAGTTAGATGGCGGAGGCTTCTATTAAACCAGGGGTTCGGTTTGGCTGGGCGAGCAGCTCTCAAGGGAACTAATTATCAGCAAAGAAAAGTATGGCATTTTTAAAGAGGGACCAGTTTTCGTTAACGGAACGGAGGTGAAAAGGGAGTTGGAAATGCTTCGCAAGTTGTGCCATATCGCGACTGAAACCCTCGAGGGTTCCCTTTCCAAAATTGTAAATTCTCCTGCTTTTCTGTGACGGAACTTGTACACACTTGTTTACAGTTGCAACAACATGATCGTGATCGCTTAAGCCAGGTATTATTTGCACATCATTAATAAGCCCAGGTTTGGATGTGAGGAGAAGATCAAGAGTGTTGGAAGTTGTGGCACCAAGACGGGTGTCGAACGGGTGGGTTCCAGAACCAGCTGTTCAAGATAAGAATCCTGTACGATATCGAGGGGGTAATGACACAAACCCGGAATCGCGAGCTGGTGTAGCTACTGATAAAGTATTCCAGTTAATGGATGGAGGATTTAAGTCCCCGTCGACCAGAATGTGGCGGTTGCCAGCGAGATGGACGGCTTTCTTCAGAGATATGTCAAGTTTGTTTAATGTAGCCTCATCAGCCGATGGAGGACGGTAGAAGGAACAAATAAAAAGACTTTCTCCTTCGAAGATGACCTCTGCCCACACAATCTCGCAGTTTGCGTCAAGATCCGGGTGGGGAAGAGAAGCAAGATGATTTTTTACTGCAATTAAAACGCCTCCGCCACAGTGGTAACGGTCTTTACGGTACACAGTGAAATCTGATGAAAAAAGTTCACTGTTTCTGATGTCTGGTGTTAGGTGAGTTTCGCAAGCACTGATGATATCCACTTTATGAGCATCAATAAGAATAGTCAACCCAGCGACCTTCGATCTGATGCCTTGGAAATTAGCAATCAGGATATTGGGGGAAACAGGTTGCAGGGAGGCGGCTTCGCTGCGAGAAGAAGAGGACTCGAGGGAGGTCCAACTTGAAGAATAAAATGCAGGTTCCTGAGGTGCTGAACGTGCCGGTGTAGAACTGATGAGTTTGAAATCGTTAGGCTTGAAGAAGCATTTGACAGCGCCAGCGAGATATCCTGATCAGTAAGAGAATGCGTAAAATTTGCTACTCCACATAGAGGGCATAGCCATGCAGTCGAGAGATTTGCAAGATCTTCGTACGTCTTGGAGTTAATAAACATACATTTGGTATGAAACCAAAAATCATAAATATCACATTGCACTCCTCGCTGATTCAGTTTGACAGGTTTCGCGCACATTCCGCGAGGATATTTGAAGTTAGGTCCAGGATTTAGCTCGACGTCACCACCACACAAACGCAGTGCTAGCACCAAGGACTTTTTGGATTGGCCTGTGAACAAGATGGCGGATTGCTTTGGTTTATGAAGAAACCGCTGTAAAGCTTCAAGGCCAATTCCATAAGGCAACTTGGAGAAAGAAGACTCGAGAGGAGTATAGACAAGGTCGTCAACTTGGGAATCCGCATGATACAAAGGAGAAAAAGCGATTATGAAGGCAAGATCGGAGTAGTAAAATCCACGACCGCTCAATTTGAAGCGTTCTGTTCGTAAGCGTTTTATTCGTTCGTAACTTTGCCATTTCATCTAAAAACACTCATAAGCATGTGACAACTCGTTTTTTTAAAAACTTTAATGCAAATGCCTTGAGAGAAGACCTAAAGTCAGCCCCCTGGGATAGCCCAAGAAATTGCACTACTCGCAGTGAAATTGTTGAAATCTGGGAAAATATGTTCTTAAAAATAGCTGACGCTCATGCGCCCATGAGAACTCCGCGAGTAAGAAATTAAAAATCCCCTTGGATTACTACTGAGCTGAGGGAGCTGATTACAGGTCGAAACAGACTGAAAAGGCAAGCTATATTAACAAAACGGCCATCTATCTGGGATAAATACAGAAAAGAAAGAAATAGAATAAATAATGAGATTAAAATGGATAAAGCAAATTATTATAAATCAGTGGAACAAAATGTGGGTAACTCGAAGGAAATATGGAGGACAATCAATAAGTTAACATATCGTAAGTGCACTAGTAATTTTTCAGTAAGTGAACTAAAACGTCATGATAATTCCTTCGCCGCAAAACCCGCAGACATGTGCGAGATGTTAAATGACCATTTTACATCATCTGTCGGTCCTAACCTAGCCTTAACACTACCTAGTGGTAGTACAAGTTTTGACTCATACATAAAGCCTGTTTAGGAATTCACTTAGATGAAAATCTTAAATGGAACGAGCATGCATGTTGACAAACTTTGCTCAAAAGTAAATCGCTCCATCAGTGGTCTAAAACAGGCACTTGATTATGTACCATTAGATGTTCTAAATACAATTTACAAATCCCTTATCCAGCTTGTGTTCGACTACTACATGTGACGTTGTTTGGGACAATTTAGACCGGGGACTTGCCACTAGGGTCCAGAAATTACAAAATCGTGCTGCATGCATAATAACCTTTCAAGGTTATGATGTTCGTTCAGCACAAATACAAAAACAACTAAACTGGGAAGAGCTTGCTAGTTACTTTAAGCGATCTTTTCTCGAATGCCTGTGAGAACAACCCTTATAAATCTAAGGTAAGAAATACGGAATATAATATAATTTGTACTGTACCACGGTCCAAAAACAGAATATTATTAAGGGTCTTTTTCATACAGTGGAGGAATGCTTTGGAATTCATTACCAAATGACATAAGAGCGTCCGAATCTAAAGCTATTTTTAAAGGTCAACTGGCTGGTAGGCAGGCAAACTGTTGAGAGTATTTTACTATCTTTTTTTCCATGTACATATGTTTAGAGTAGTTTTACACTATCTTGTTTCGTCGCTCTAAACTAAGATCAGCCGATTTTTTTCGGCGTTCATGTTTCCCGTATACATATCTTGACTGAGCATTCGAATTATAAGTTTGGGGAGCCTGTGGTGCTTGGAAACGGAAGGAAACGGATTTAGCTTCGATCTCAATCTCTGAAATGGGTCCTACCAAACTCTCCACTGCTATGTTTTATTTATTTTTGCTTCCTTCTTTTCTTTCTTTACCTTTTTTTTTTTTTTGGTTTTTTAAGACAAGTACGATTTTTAATTTTCACTCAGAAGAGAAGCGCTTTTTTTTAACCATTCCTAGTTTGGGGAATGCGTGACAAATATTCACTTTCAAAGTTAAAAAAAAAACAGGATGGCCTGCAATCCGATACTTGCCGCAAAGTCAAGAGTGGAGACTTGAAAGGTCTTCCAACGTTAGGAGAAAAACTGGGGATACTACGCAGGAAGAAGGGGGGTCGTTTTCACGGAAGAAGATCTAGATACTGAAAGCACAACCGCAACAGAGGACAACAATTCGCGAGACATGAACGTAAACTCAAGAAATATGAGAGAAATAGAATCTTTAATCGATAGCTCTTACGATGAAAGATTGCAGCCTTCTCTTGATGTTCATCGAGGACCCCGTTCACCGCATGCAATACGACCGTGTTACTACATCCTACAAATTCTGGGCATGTGGAAACCGAGTGACGGAAAATTCGAATTCGCCTGGCGTGTCTATCGAATTTTCATCTTCATCGTTTGGTTTGCATGTCTGACAGCAATTATGTGTTTGGACTTTGTACACTACGGTTTTGACACGACCAAGATTCATTTCAGAGAAATTATGAACAGTTTCTGTACTTGTTTGGTGTTCCTGTGCCCGTTCATCTTCTCTGTTTATTATTTAAGTAGAGGTCAGTTTGTTGAGCTCGTTTTCAGCGTGCAGGGCGTTTCACAAGTATGGCACAAAAAGCTGAGCCGAGTTGCAAAAGGATACACTTTTATGTCGCTTTGCCTATGGGGTCTCTGCACTGCATTTTTTATTGTCCACTGGCTTCCTTTCTTTTCGAAAACTTGGCATTACATATCTTACATAGCAGTGATTGTTTTCATCGCAGGTTGGTGGGCAACGTGGCTAAGTATCTATGGATTTGTTTGTCATGTCCACAGCCTACAAATTGATACTGTTGTAGAGGAAATGAAGTCCATGGAGTGCACATCAAGATATATTCTTTACAAACACTCCATTATACTTTCCAATCTGGAAAGAACTCAAAAAGATTTTGGTGTTATAATTTCATTGGCTCTGGCATATCACGCTTTTGACATGATCATATTCAGTTTTGCTTATTTCAATTCCGCCTTTGGCCAAGATTATCCTTTATGGCAGTTTATGGGAACAGTCATTTACGATTTAATTAGCATTATTGTCAAACTCTACCCTCCAGCTGTTGTCGCAGCTGCCTCCCACCGCATAGTTGTACAAGCTTGCAAGAGATGCCAAGCACGAATTACTCCCACATCAACTGATCTTCCCTCAGAGGATATGCAGGTATTCCAGTATATGTCATGGTGTGAGAAAGATATGGGTCTTAAAATTCTGGGAATTCCTATCACTGTTGAGTTGGCCATGAAGATATTTATGACAATCATCACAGTTGTGGTGTCGTTTGTGGCCTTTGTCATACCTCGCCTAAAGTAAGTAGGCATTTACAGCCTCTCCTGCTGACAATTTACACTTGCCTCCAGAAATGCATACACAGTTGTACTTTGATGAACGCCCAACTAAAGCTGTGTTCACATTAGGCCTCGATTATGATCAAACTAGTAGTTTACCTAAATGGTAGAAATGCTGCTGAGGGGAAGGGAGATGTTCAATCATGCTTGTGGTAATTTAACGACGGTTCGTGCATGGAAATGAAGGGAAATTTTAATAAGTCTTGAGCAGGGAGTCGGTACAAAACATGCCCCCCCACTCGACCTCTCAAGAGAAGAAAGAAAACGATGGATGGTTTTCACAGTGACGTCATCCAAATTCTAAAATCAAAATCACAAGATCTTCTGAATTTTTATCTAAAGGAGGTTGAGGATGACCCTCTCGGCAGTTTGAGCCTTTCAAAAACACTATGGAACATTAACAGATGTGTTCATACACATGTATTTTATCTCATGAGCAAAAAGTAAGTGCTTTTGTCGCAAAGTGAACAATAGATGTTTTCGTTGGTTACCCGCTTATATTGGTGGACCACATGGCGTCTCCATACAAAACTCTATAAAGTTGCGGTGCAATTTTCATCCAACTTGTCTCGCAACACCATTGCAAGAATTCTTGGCCTTTTTCATTGAACGACCTTAAATTTATTTTTGTATTGCGTGACGGTGAAAGTATCCCGAGAAGTGAAATGAAAAACAGAGCAGATCATACCGTGCATCTTAATTCCCCCAATTGCACATAACCACAATCCCTTACGTTTCAAAGAAAAATGTGTTCTTGTCCCAAATATATAGTTATACCTCGTTCGTTCACTTCAGGCTCACTCACTGTGGCAGCAATTACGACACAAATAAGTTTGGAATGGGTTCACATCCACTAATTACAGTGCGTGATTATAATTGGATTATAAGTATTTCAAGCAACCTCAAGAGGGTTGTTTGAAGTAACTACAGTGCGTAATTGAACAGAATGGCAAACATATGGTGGTACAAGCAGACGAAACGTCTAATCGCTTTATGGAGCAAAGATTTGGATTTGTCTTCTTCTATTCTGACTCGGAAGCTTTCCTTGGTTCTCTTCTTGCCTCAAACATTGTGCCAGCCATGCGATATGGCGCCATTTTGTCTCATACTGCGAGGTTACCCTACCTATTGTATTTGGACTTTTGCAGATGTGAACAGAACCATAATTGAATAAAATTGAATGGGGTACGATAGCCTGAATTATTTACTTTAGCTGATCATAATCAACAACCAGCTTAACCCTTTCAGCCCCGATAGTGCCAAATGGCACTTATAGATTTTACTCTGTCTAACGCCAGACGATTTTACTCGTCAATGGGGAACCCCTCGGGGCTTAAAGGGTTAAGCTAACAGCGTGAAAAAACTATGTCCCCGTTTAACCCTTTCAGCCCCGATAGTGCCAAATGGCACTTATAGATTTTACTCTGTCTAACGCCAGACGATTTTACTCGTCAATGGGGAACCCCTCGGGGCTTAAAGGGTTAAGTCTCCCTTTAAATGTAAGCATTTGCTAACTATTTCCAAAGATAAAGTAAAACTAAGGGTTAGTGCCATTTTTTTTTTTTTTGTGATGGTACATGTAAATGCAATAAATAAAACGGATTTAGTCAAAGCTTCAGATAAACATGATGAAGCAAGATCATCTGTACTGCCCTTGGTTGTTTAAAGGGTGGGTAATGTCTATAACATCTTCGTTATTAATTCACAGCAATTTTGAGGCAGCATTTACGTGAATGATATTGCTTTCAATTCAGTAGTTCCTAGTTCCATCTACACAATACCAATACAGAGGGGGACACTCAAACCAGTTTTTAAAAAAAACCCAGTCAAAAGTAGAAAGTTCTATGGATGATACGGTTACATCTGTCACATAAACAGCAAAAGCAAGCAGATTTGAACATCATTACTATTTGAGCAAGAAATCTTACGAGATTGTGACACTTCAACATGATGTGGCCTCACAAAGAACATGAAGACTACTTACCGTACATGTATGTCCAAAAAATGTCACTCTTTCTCAAACACTAAATGTACCCATTGTAATAGTTTTGTGATCAGCAACTTGAGCTGCATATTGCAAGCATTTCTGCAGTTTACAGAGCCTTTCTCTTGTCCTTAAGCCAAAATACCCTTGTTCAATATGGTTTTCAATGTCTAAACAAAATATCATACCTATCTCGAACTATTTACAGTACCTACCTGTATGTAATTCACTAAACTTAAACTTATCAAAAAGTTCTAGGTTCAGTTACTGTCATTCCCTTTTTAAAACACCACAGTTTTAGCAGTACATATGGTACTGTGATTTATATTGCCCCTTCTTAAGGTGGCTCCCTAGAGTATTTGCGAATACCCTCACTACAGGGCACGAGTTACACAAGGAAGCTAACTTATACACAACATTGTACATGCAATTTCTCTCAAAGTTTTCTCTGTAGAGACTTAGTAATACCAATATGGGTACGGATATAATAAGGCTTATTTTTTGGGTGTCAAATTTCCTTTTAATTATATTTATACTTTCCCTTGGTGTAATTTGCCATTTTTCATATGCGCGATTCAGGCTTTACATGCCATACTAGTGCCCAGCTGGTGCACAGCCCTAAAACTCTAGGGAGCCTCCTTAAACGGGTCTTGTACAGTCATCAATAACAACAAAAATGGTTATTACCTCCCTCTTGCTGTAAGCAGGTAATTTTCTTCGAAACTCCTGAGAAAATGATGAAGGAAAATAAAATTGAAAAGCTGCAAATCATCCTACTATTTGTTCCTTGTTTTCAATGATTGAAATTAACATTCAATGTATTTTCTCCTTCCTTTTCATTGGCCGAGAGCCCACCACGTGACCTGCAAATAACTGCCTACAAATAATTGTTTTGCTGCAAAAAATATTCTGCCCATGTACAATTGAAATCATGAACACATTTTCCCTTTTTTTTCGGATTTCAAATCCTTGTTCCTGGAAGTCTTCAGCCATTTGAAGGCATACATTTTGTTAATTAACAGTTGACTGTACGTACAGTCAAGTCAAGTCAACAGAATAAATTATTTAACTGAGAAGGAAACCAATTGATCTTTGCCAGCAGCGTGCGCTTACCGCTTCCCCCCAAAAATTGAAAACAAACTCGTTAATCCAATGATAAAACAATTATTGAACTTGGTTATCGCAAAATATTGTGATATGTCAGTGTCACGATATTTTGCTCAACCTCGTCCAATAATTGTTAATTATTACAAACTGAACTACGGATATCAGATTTCCGGCATTTTCATTGGCTCACCAGACACAGGCTATAAGTTTATGTACCTGCTGTACCGAATATGGTCCAGGAAGGTGTCAGCAATAAAGCAAGCTGAAAACATTTTTGCAGCTCTGAGAAAAAATGGCCGACAAAAGCAATTTTGGACCGGAATTGACCAAGGCAGAAATTGCTGATCCCAGAAAATGATTATGACCAACTCATCGCTACACGCCTGGTTGGTTATCTATCACTTCATATCCAGAGCCCCGTCGTAGAATAATTGTTACACCTAATTATTTTCCTTCTCGGCATTGCATTTTGGTGGAAATAACCTTGTGCATGATGGCATTCGCAATGATTGCTGCCACCAGTCTTCCTAGTTACACCTATTGCTTGATTTGTGCATGCTAGCCAACTGTCATTCTTGCAAATCTAGACTGCATGCAGATGAAACTTTCATGAAAAACTAATGCTGAAGAAACTCAAGGTCATAACAAGCACAGACCCAGCATTCTTAATTCATTAGATAAGTTGAATTCATGATTGTAGCTGGCCACAAACAAAAGGCTTCTTCTTACGATAAAAACATAAATATTGTCTTATTCTAAATTACATTTCTCATTTGAGAACTTGCTTGATAGCTACAAGGCATACGAGAGTTGAAGCTTAAACCAGCTGCCTACTTCAAATTTCATTGAAACCCCTGATTTACACCCATTAACGTTTGCAAAATAATTTCATTGGCTATTTTACATCTCGTGGAGGACAGCCCCTATCTGCTTCCATATTTTGTCCTGCAATTGTTTCAGTCGAAAAGAAACAGAGCTGTTTTCTTTAGAAGGGCATTCCTAATCTTTCTCTAATTTGTTTCATTGATCAAAATTTAATCACTTCCTCACAAATTAAATTCTAAAATTTTAACATATTATGTAACACACCTGCATAGCTTCGTATTTTGTTTCCTTCGATGCACATTTTCGCTGTTGCTCCTCCTTTAAATATTGATCTAAATGAGGGTCTTGTTGCAAAGATGTCTTGGTGAATGTCATCTCGCTTAAGCTACCATCATACGCTTGAGGAGCAGCATCTACATTTAGTTCATTTTCAAATGCATCTGTACTCAGTGTGGATGTACCAACTTAAAAGAAAAGCAAAGTCAAACATGCCATCATCAATAGCCTTATTTAAACACTGGATCAATAATAACTGATATGTAATCATATGACATAATTTATTGTACAAATAAAATATGCTCGTCCACTGAGCCATGTATTTGCATATTTACCCTTTCACCCCCAAACCAGCAATACTAAGTATTTTACTCTGTCTAACGCCAGACGGTTTTACTCGTCAATGGGGAACCCCCAGGAGTCAATGGGAACTTAAGGTGACTGAACACAGTTTTTAAGCACTTATACTTCCATTTTTGCCATATTTCTGCAGTTTTTGCCTAGAAGCTCCAACTTGGTCTCTGATAAGTGCTACCATAAAGGTTTCTATTTTGACAGTTAATGTGCTCTGCAGGCTGTTACCATGTTAATGCATCTAGGTTAGGTAATGCATCTCGGTTAAAACAAGGCCTAGTTGGAACTAGTCCATATTTCTGCAAAATCTAATGACGGGTTTGCAAGAAATTTTGTAAAACATCCAGCATTTTGCTGGGTTCCTCCGAAAGAGCAACATGACATTTACACTGCATTTACAAGACCATCATGAGAAGAAGCTGAACGCAAAAAAAGTTTTTGCCATAGTCACCATATTAAATTTTGTTTTGATTAAAATCTGCACCAGTGTTTAACCCTTTGATGCCCAAACCAGCCTAAATTGGCCAGACTCGTCAA
This sequence comes from Montipora foliosa, assembly GCF_036669935.1. Classification (NCBI taxonomy): domain Eukaryota; kingdom Metazoa; phylum Cnidaria; class Anthozoa; order Scleractinia; family Acroporidae; genus Montipora; species Montipora foliosa. Next base: position 22,396,748 of record NC_090879.1, read on the forward strand.
TGGAAAACCCCTGGGAGTCAATGAGTTTTTGACTACATGTACCACTGACTGCAGAAAAACTGTGTTCTGAAACCTTAAATCCTACAGTAAAATAAAATATCTCAAATGGGAAAAATAAAGTTTGGTGTAAAACCGTGTAGCCCTTGTCTATGCATAGTGGCTGCCGCAGCAAACTGGTGGTTATGACTAAATCATTTGTTTCTCATTTGTCAAACCAAGAATTCCTTAAATCTTGTATTGTGAAAACCTTGAGCCATTGGGTAAATTGATAATATTAATACTTATTATGACCCAGCCTTTTCCATAGCATTAATTCTCTCCATCTTTTGGTTGTCTTGGTGAATCACTCCAGTTGGAAGAATACTATTAAGGTCGTTAGGAATGGATATTTATAACTTTGCCAACATTCACCTTTTTGATCTGACGACCCCGGATTTCCACTGTCATCATTTACATTACTTTCACCAGTTCTTATTGTGTCCAGTAGTTCAGTTAGTCTCTCCTCTTGGTGGCTATCCATGGTAACATGAGCTCGCTAGACAATCAGAGGAACAATCAGAGAAATATTAGAGTCTCATTTATTAAAAAGAATGAATAAATTCAGGAGGGGTTGCTTCACACATTAACGAACAAGAGAGACTGAACCTAGACTATGAAAGGTGATGTAATCTGAGCCTTCTAAAAGATGCCAGTTCTTTTAATGTAATGTTTGGTTGTATGATGTGCAAAGGTTCATGTTTTTGTATGGTTTATATATTTTCTTGTAACATCTTGATTGGACAAATGTAAGTTTTGAAATAAGTTTACAAGTTTCTTTTACAGTGATTTCAAATGAGGTTTGCATTCCGGTGAGGCGATTGTCCTCATTTTACTACCTTTGATCGCTTCAGGTTATTTTACATCAATTCAAATAAATCCTGGACATCCAAACTGTCCAGTGTTCACTTCACTGACTCAGTGGCCCAAACATTACTAATTCTTGCCATTAATAATATTTAGTATAATTTTTAGCGGAATTCAGAATTTAGTGTTACATTCACCGTGCTACCTGGTGAATACAACATTTTGGAGGCGCAGCTGCAAAGCCAAACAAGCACTTTTCGTGTCTTTTTATCTTGTTTTAGCACATTGTTTTGCACTTTCTTGATATTCACCACTGAAAATTACACTAATTATTCGCCTCAGGCTCAGTAAATATTGGGAATTAGTATAATTATACTATTCAAAACAGTGGATAGCGTTGAACTCGCGCGCTGATTGGCTCTTCAAACTCCAAATATCCTGTGACAAGTGAAGAAAACATCCAAATTAATTTTTTGTGCTGTATATTATCTCACTGTTTTAGTATATTACTAAAACAACTATTCACCTCAGTGTCCGTGGCTAGCGTTGGATATTTACCTCGCCGCTTTGCAGTTCGGTAAATATCCACCGCTAGCCACCTCCACTTCGGTGAATAGTTGTTAAATATTTACCTCGACTACGTCTCGGTAAACATTCATCAATATTATATATTACTCTTTCCATCCTAAGAGCGACACTTCAGGGATTCAGGGGGTGAAAGGGTTTAATAATGTCCATGTCCAACTATAACCTCTTGCTAACCGCGTCCGAGGGCTGTATTGGGGAAGATTGGCTCAAGGGCGTGGTAGTATGGACTGAGTGCAGCGAGGTCTGTACAAAAGCGACCAAGGGCTAACATTCCCCAGCACAATCCCAAGAAAGTGAGGTGAGTAAGTTGTTTGTTATATGGCATTGTTTCGGACATTTCTCCGCTTCAGTGGGTGAATGTTTGTAATTTTCGTCTTCCATCAGCAAAGTTTGAACAGTAACCTTTTACAATTTTCTATAATTTGTTATTGTACTGTTGTGATGAAAAAATTAAATTCTGCTTTTTGAAAACTTTTTGTGTTTCACTCAATTTGAAAAAATATGGTTTCCATGGTAATGGTCCATACTGTAACATCCCGACTGAAAAACCAGCCAATCAGAGTGATTCATTTAGCCTGAGAATTGCTTGCCATATAATCAAAAAACTATGTTCCCTTTAACCCTTTCCCTTTGAAGAGTTGCACTTCTGGATTGTACTCTTTCAAATGCCAGACAATAAGAATTATTATTATATGGCTTGTATTTGTAGCCGATATAACACGCGCTCTGATTGGCTAATTGTGACTGAATTGTAGGGCATTATTCTCCCATAATGCCCTTGCAAAAACAAAGCAAAAGGTAATTAAAAAGCCATATAATTAACTACTAACTAATTGAGCTAGATCGAGTCATACTGGGGAATATTGGCCCTCGGTCATTTTTGTACGGACCTCGGTCCGTACTGCCACGACCTCGGGCCAATATTCCCCACTACGGCCCTCGCACTCGGTTAGTAAGAAGTTATTATTTTACTTGTCAATAGACCAAATCAGCTAACTCGATGCTGTACCCAGTTGAAATCTCCGGGAATAAAGATTCTTTGTGTATTGTATTTGCATTATAATGTAGCATTCACACTTAAATGATATGGAAATACCTGGAACAAGACGTTTTATCCCCAAAGGGTTAAACTGGTTGCAACAAAGAGTGGTACCGGTAAAGTTAAATGGTTTAGAACCAAGACAAAATTACAAGGATTTGTATGGAATTACTGAAGCACAACAGGGCCAATATCTCACCCACCAAAT
>NC_090879.1:22404425-22426925 GCF_036669935.1 Montipora foliosa
TTTTGGGTGGTCATATCATTACATTCAGTGCTTATCTTATTTTCCTTTCAGGTTGTTATCTCATTATTCTCGGTGCATAATGTCTTTAAGTTTATATAAATTTTGTTTCGGTTTTCATTATATTCTGTGTCTTCTTCGTTATGATCATCTCCATTCTTTCTGAGGGCCCGCATAATGCTTTCCTCACTTCTTCTGCTCTCTTTTCAATCAGATGAGTACAAAATTGGCGGATAAGACATATGTTCTAGAATGTCATGACTTGTTTAAGTATTACAAAAGGGGAAGAATCACCCCAGATATAGTTTCTTGCCCTTTGTAAAGGAATCCAAGTGGCCGTTGGCCCGCTCATTCTTATAACTAAATGTTTTACTACGAACTTATTACTTCGTAAAATAAAGTTTCAACGGAAAATATATAATACTGGTTGCCTGGAATAACCATAAGGCTAGCAGAGCTAGGCAGCCAATACTAAGTTACTGGTAATCCAAATGAGATTCTCATACTTTTTCAGGACATTGGTGGAAGATGGTGTATCATTTGCCCATATCACAGACAGAAAATCACATTAGACACTGGTGAAGGTCTGCACTACTCAATTGATCCTTATGATCTCAAAAAGCCACCACAACTGTGTTCCAAAGGGTCTGTTCAGAGAGTGCATCATGTTTGTGAAGACGGAGATAGCATCTTTGTCACTTTATCAGATACAAAGGATTACATACCATCCGACTACTTTTATGCCAAGAAAGTGGAAAGAGACTAATAATAAATTGTTAAGCCTATTCACACCCATGACATCAATTCAATAAGTAAATTTCTGGAGTCCCACAAATACTGTATGTCATTTCACTTGGTAAAGTTCATTCATAATAAATTATTCATGAAGGCCATGTACTTTATATCTTGAAATCAATCCCGCTGATACATCAGCCAACTTGTCACCTGAATTACGAAAAATACATTGGCAAACATACAGTAATGCCTTTTCGTTGCAATCACTACACAGGGTTCGTTTGTGTATAAAATTCCAGGAATATTCAAGAAGTTTCAAGAACAAGAAATTAAATTTTCAGTGAATGTTTGTAAGAAGATTTCTATGCCATACATCATGTTTCAGTGTTTTTTTTGCTGAAAAAGCCTAGCTTGATATTCTTTTCCACGTCATGTGAGTTAATTGCATGCACAGGCATTTTATATTTGGCATGTAATCTTTCCCCAACAGTCAAATTTGGGCTCAATTTTTTAACTGTCTCTTTAACTAGTATGATGCAATCTCAACAACTTTCACCCAAGCAAAAATTCAAAGACTTTTTAAGCAGTTTCCCACCAAATCCTTTTTTCAAGGGCTTTTCAAGCGCCCTGGAAGTCCAAAATTAAAGGGGCTAGGTCACGCAATTTTTGGAAATTTCCGCACTGATCGAATGGTCATAGAATTAACTAAAATATCAAAATAACTGTTCAAAACTATAGAAGGACTCTAACAAAACACAGGGAGGCCAAGAAGGGACATGGATGGACAAAACTGGAGAGGATTGAAATGGATTGAATTTGGGTAAACTTGAAAAACGTTGGCCCACCTTTTTTTCAAATTTATATCAGTCGGTATCAAAATGTCATTTACAAAGCTGGAAAATCATTCTCAGTTGTTATGTGGCCGTGATTTTGCAAACAAAAGACTCTTGCTCTGCCAATTTGACGTTTAGAGCTCATAATTAACAAAATTAAACAAAATTACCTAAAATAGCGTGACCTAGCCCCTTTAAATTCCAGGGCTTTTCAAGAACTTCAAGGAGTAGCACAAACCCTGACAAATTAATAATTTTTTAATAAAAAGTTTAAGAGAATTCCCAAGAAAATAAACATGACAACATTGATAACTGTAGCATCTTGATTTATGCTAGGGCTTCTTTTTTGAACACTGAAACCTTTGAGGCCTGAAAAGTGATTTGTGAAAGTACATGTATTTATTCAACTTATTTTGAAAAAACCTCGGAGAAGCAATAATTATGATTATTAACAAGATTTACAAGATTAGTCCCTTGTCAACAAAAGATTAAACATAGAAACTGCACATGTTCTTGTAAAAGGTAAAGGTGTCAGGGTCCCAGCAGCTCTTTACAATGTACAATGTACTGTCAAGATTTTAGTAAAGTATCCATCTCCCTTCTTCCAGTAGTAAATACAACACACCTATGGTACATGGTATAAGGCTCACGTTTGGAGTAAAAGGACTGACTGTATAGTTGCGCCTGCATTTGGAACAGGATTGTCCTACTAGACAATAAAGTAACATTAATTTTAATCCCATCAGTGAGGTGCTGATTGGAAGGGAATCCATGCTTGATTAAGATATTATAGAAGCGATAACAGGGAAACTGTCAGCTGTTGTTAAGTAAGTAATCAGGATAGTCTTCTTGATCATCATCCTAAAGTGAAATTGAAATAAACATTTCATGTTTGACATAAATGATAATTAGGTGCTATAATTATCTATCAAAAGTAGACTATGGAAATATCCAGCATAAAAGGTTACTATTTGAGGATCAAAAGCCATTGAAAAGAGCTGGACAATAAAGTGGTCCTCTCTGAGTGATATTTTTGTCATACAATAATAAAAGTTTGGTTATTTTGTAAGATTAGGGAAAAATTTTAAATGCTCATTTAATGGTTCCCAACTGAAATGAATCACAAGTCACAAGTAAAAGAGTAGGCAATAGGTTGAAAAAAATTGCTGCACTTTTGTGCTTTAGTCACACTTTTAGGCATTAAAAAGTCAGAATCTTTCAGCCAGTGAAATCAGATAATTATTAATTAATTATTAACCCTTTTCCCCTAAAGGGGCCCCCATCGATTGAGTAAAATCGTCTGGCGTTAGACAGAGTAAAATCTATAAGTATCACTCTTAGGAAGGAAAAGGTTAATAATGATAATAATATTAATTGATGGACCCTAATGAAATCAGATGGCTCTTAACGATAGCACAAGCTAGTTGGAATCAACTATGCTGACCAATTTGATAAACCCGAAACGCAGTAACCAACAACGACAAAAAACAACTATGTAATATTAACCTTCATTTCACGGACATCCAAGTCCTCGCCGTACTGAATGGCATTGTCAATCTCAATGAGCAGCTTAATGATGGATTCTTCATCAGCAAGGTTGAGTGGAAGAAACGATACCATGCTATAATCATCTATCTAAAACAAATCGCAAGACAGACCTGTATTATTTTCTTTCTCACAATAATATTCGTGCACTGTTTTGTGTTATTCAGTAGGGTTTACTTTAGTTTACATGAAAATACTGGTGAAAGTTACACGTTTTTCAATTATTACTATAAACAGCGTAAGCGCTCTCGATGAGCACACTGAGATAAATATTTAATGTCACTGTTCCTTGGTATCAACATAATTAGCTTTTAAATGCATAATGCAAGGCGCAATAGAACGAGACAACAGACGTATTGGCGTTTTTTGAGGGGAACACTGCCTTGCCTATGCGACTTCCGGATTGCGTGACATAGAACAACCTCACTCCCCAGCACTATGAGCTGAGTGGTAAACAGCACGTGCTGGATGGGACAAGAGTATTGGTTAGCGAACAGTGTACAAAGGCAAGCCAGCCAACAAGCTTGGGGGAACTCACTACGCAGACTTAACTGCACCACGCAGGAGTGACCCAATTTGAATGAAGGCAAAGCAATATACCCTACCCATCTCCAAAGGGAGCGAGGGAGGGGAAAAACTTTAACAAATTGCAAACAGCTAGTTGGTTTACTATAGAAGACAAACTGCCAAGTGAACCTTGGACAGCTAACTGAGGATTTTAAAGTAGATCTCTGTCTATTGGAGTAGTACAGATTCTACTATGTAGCAGGTAGGAATTTAGCAGTAATGAATGAGGCCTTAACAGATTTGGCCAATGCAGGTGTATGTTATAATCTGAGACCTAGGAACAAAGTCTTTATGTCCTCATTTTATTTACAACGACCATTGATTTTGTGACCTGAACGACCAACTGCAAAGAACAATAACATATAACTATTGTGATATAAATAACCCTTTTAGTATGGTCAGGTTCCATTAACCGCATTTTACTGATGGGGCAGTAAAATCTCGTTATAAAAATAAAAATAAAATACAGGTGAAATTCCTAGAAAGTTCATGACGAAGCAGAAGAGCAGGGATCACAAAAAGTTATTAAGGACCGTTGCCCCTCACTTCGGAGGATTAAATGCATAAAAGAATCATTCTGGGATTCATAAACTTTAAGATAAAAGCACTCATCGCATGCCTTGGGATTTATAAAATAAGGCAAATCCTTTTTTCCAGCAAGGGAGATCACTTGTGGCTTGAAATCATGGTTCCCTTCTTTACTTACATTTAGTGTAAATGCCTTTTATTGAAACTCATCTTGAGATAACCCAAAAGCACTCTCCATTTTTTGTTCCAATTTACATAAGTCATGTAAGATGGGCTTTGCTGCTTGTGTGAGATTTGTGGCTTTGCAATCAAATGAAACTTGATGCAATGATAAACTGGGAATCCACTCATATTCTAAGCTTGAGACTTACCAACTGAGCAAGAGCTTCATTCAGCTTTCGAAATCTCTTGGTGGTACTTGCTTTTAACTCCTCTACAAGCTGTTGTGGATCAGGGTCCAAAAACCTAACAATAATTACACAGACACAGACACAGTGCTTTATCTTTCTAAGCAACTACAGAATAGTAGTTGTTGGGAGCCAAAAAAGCCCAGATAATGCTAAACTGCTAGTTAACAAATCGAAAGTGGTTCTAATCAGCGTTGTCTGCACTCTTGTCAACAACGATATTTGTCATCACAGTGGTCAAAATGTTGTGGACTCACGAGGCGCAGCTTTGTGAGTCCACAACAAATTTTGACCACTGTGATGAATATCGTTGACGATAAGAGTACAGACAACGCTGAACCACTTTTGATTTGTTTTTTACCACAATATTCAATGCCAAAGAATTAGAAAGTGCCTATTTCAGAGCGTGACCAAAATCATGACTCAAAGAAAGAGCAAGCGTTGTCTATAACTTTCTCGCAATTTGATTGGTGTATTTGAATCCCAAAATGGGACTCCAGTTGAAACCAAAAGATGGAAGATACATCTCAGTATTTTATTGCATACATGTACAATTGCCATGCTAAAATATGAAGAAGTTTGTCAACTAAAACTGATATTAAGACTGGTTCCCACTTAGAAACGTAAGCATTCAATGGCCATGCAGATGAAACAAGCACAAGAAAATGAGGTATATGTACCCTATGAAACATCTGAGAAATATATAGAATTACAGCTTTAAGATGACAGATAAGCTACTGTTAAAGTAATCATTATTAATCATCCCGCTTGTCACAACTGACACAAGGAAAGGAAAGAGTTTCTTTTTGAGGATTTGTGCTATATGCTTATGTATTCCACAAGACTACTCAGGGGTGGATCTAGGGGGAGGGTGCAGGGGGTGCACATGCCCCCCCCCCCCCCTTTCCCCACTGAGATACAATACAATACAATACAATACAATTTCACTACGCTAGCCACACACAACAAAAGGTGGTTTCCAGGTGAGGCGTAGGTAAACATGTTACAATAAAGTATATGTATATATATTTAAAATAGAAGTATATTACATAGAGATGAACTATTACTTTTTAATACAACTGGCATTCTGCAAGAAAAAGTGGTGCACCCCTCCCTTCTAAGAAAAACCCTGCTTGTGCCGCTTAAGGCCTCGTCAAACAATCGCAACATTTCAACGCAACATCTTGCAACATTGTTGGGCACAACATGTTGCATACATTTACACTGTAGCCACCCTGTTGCGATATGTTGCGGAATGTTGCAACATGTTGGATTATGTTGGATCGAGTTTTTCGTGCAACACTTTGGATGTAGCATGATGTTGTACTCATTTGGCCACGTTCACGCAACATTGTTGCACTGGGGCATGCACACTAGGTCCACTTGTTATGGGCCAGGGGCCTGGGGCACATAAACATCGACATATTGCATTGAAGATGTTGAAAATGTTGCGTGCGTTTGGCCAGCCCATTCAACACAGTCCCAACATGCAACATTGTTGCAAGATGTTACGTTGAAATTGGCCAGGCCCTTAATTACAACTGATGAGAAACTGGGCTTTACAAATGTAGCAACAGGACCTGGCTGAATCTGTTGACTCACCCACAATGGACAGTTGTCATTGCCAAAATGAATTTTAATCTTACATGTAGGTTTAAAGCAATTTGTCTTTATTTGCTTCAGTTTAAGGAAATGAGAGTAGCCAACTTCTCTGAGTGAACTAGCCAACACTTTTTGTCCGCTGTCAGTGCCTATTGAAACCACTGCTCACCTGTGAACCTCCTTCAGTTGTTTCTTGGTCAGCAAGTCCATTTTACTCATTACGTTTATGTGTGGAATCTCTAATTGAATCATGGCAGACAGAGCAGACAAAACACCAGCAAAAAACTTGCTACAATCTACCACAAATTGAGAGTCAATTAGAAAAACACCACAAACTCGGAAATTCCAACGGTGCAGTGTTTCCACTAATTGCCGCATAACAGGCATGTGTGTGTACAGTTCAATTTGGCCTGTGAAAGAATTAAACAACTATTAATTAAAAATTAAATTAATTATTTATTACACAAGCAACAATAGATGTTTAATTAAGGTGTAATGCACCCATGGGAAGGAAGGGAAATTAGTCCATCTTCTGTTGCATTTGAAAATTTTTAGGCACATGACTTTGTGGAGCACAAAGGTCCTAAAGGGCTGAATTTTATGAGGGTAACACATGACAGTGAACTAGAGTTACTGATAAATTTGTGGCCTTCAGTGTGCACCTTCAACCCCACCCAACCCCTCCCCCCCTCCCCCCCCCCCCCACCTTCCTCCATCAATGCTCTGTTTTAGTCGGGTATTCAAAGCTACAGCTACATGTTGAAACAGACATCAATGGAATGAGACACGGATCGAACTAAGTTGTCCTACATGGCCCTACAAAGCACTCAACACAAACTACATTATGTCATAACCTTTTTCAATAATCTTTTACAATGATGCTGTAGTTCATATAAAAGCATTTAAAAAATAAAATGTTATTACCTGGGCAATCAAATAGAATGTAGTCATCATCCACATCTCCCAGTTTTTCCTCCAACCAATCCAAATTTTGCACCAAGTATCTTAAAGAGAAAATTCAAAATTCTTAACCTGAAGAACGCTATTTAATAACAACAAGTGCAGTGCTATCGGAAGGAGGATTTAAAGATACTGACTTAATGGTTCCCATCAAACCCTGTGATTGGATGATTCCCAACCCCTATTGTATAAGATTATCAGTGAATAGCAAAACAATAATAATTTTGGACACATACATGTTAGACAGCTCAATGTAAGCAATAAAAAACAAATAGAATAGGCCCAAGTTGTTTAAAAGGTGTATAGTGCTATTTTTGCCAGATGAATCACTACCGGTATCTAGCGAATAAAGTCAGATGGAATCCAGTAGTAAATGTATAACGTATGTGTTTGACCCAAATCAAAAGGAAATATTGACATGTTCTTACTCCATGCAAAAAACCAGTCCTCCGTTGGGTCCAAGACGCAAGTCTTCAGCTTCCATAACATCATCCACCTCAACCAACTCTCTTACATCTGCAAAGCAATCGCATTGATTAATTCGAAACAAATATCATTGGTTTACTTGGGTGTCACATGCACTTTCACTGGACATAGATCTGTCTGCAAGGGTGCAAGTTGCATACATCCCTGAGTTCCATGCCAAGCAGTTAGAAATGGGCTAAGCCAAACAAAGACAGATAATTCAACTCATTTGGCAGAATCATTTGTCTCTAGTTTGGGAAAAATTAAGGAGGCTCAAAAGGATTCTTCACAATTTGTAGTGGGTGGGTGTCTTATGATAAAGACTACGACATTGTTGATCCTATGACTAGGAAAACATTTTGACATCTGCATAAAGCTATTACAGGACAATTTTTAGGAGGTCCGCCTGAGGTCCGCCTCTTGCCATGGCAACATTACAGCACTGCATAAAGATAACTACCTCAAATACCAATTTTATGACCTAGTATTTTCAGTGACCTAGGAATTTGCCAAACTACTGTTTTCTGTACATGGAATATGCTGCGATAATAAAATCACTTACCAGCTAAAACTGGATAATCAAAATGCTCTGCAGCTGGATCAAGATTAACGACTTGAACAGAACGCTGTACATTTTCACAGTGTTGCAGTATTGAGCTGCAATAAGTTGACTGAAATGAAGACAGCGAACATCCACAAAAATCAATACCGGTATAAAGTCACATCAATTTACCTGAGACTTCTCAGAGTGCTATCATTCTAACGACAAGTCTCACAATTGGTGCACTGATGATTCCTTGTTTGTTTGTTTTTTTAACTTATTTACTTTTTTAGCCAACTGTCTCTAATATATTTAGCTTTCCCTATCAATAATACGTCTATAAACAAAGAATATATAAGTTTAGCTTACATATATTTAAAAAAAAAATCACAAATTGTATTATTTGGCTTAATTTAAGTGGCTTTCTTATCGCCTTTGCATCAATAAACTTACCTTTCCACTCCCAGCAGGTCCCATTACAAGTTGTGCATACCTCATGTTTCTCTACGAAATTTTGAACTGCTTCGCAAGTTACGTCCATCCACCATCTTGAAAATGAAATGTACCGACGTTTTCCCTCCTTCATTTAGGTGGCAGGAAGCGTACCTGCAAAAGCTCCGCCTTTTTTCGCTAGGCATTGTTGGTGAGGGTGCTGCGCGGGGTACTGGTTGCTAACCCGGCGACAACTTCCTTCCAGCATGGCCGCTACAAGGAGATTGGGAAAGGTGAGAAAACCACAGAAGCGAAAGTGTCCTTGATTTCATGCAAGATCTACCCACATCTTAAAACAGACTTGCTAAGCAATGACCAGACAAGAAAATTTTAAGCAGTTGTATTTTCAGCGATGCATCATTGTGCGAATTGTCGTTTTGAATTTTCGATCAAATTCATGCGTATCTGACAAATTTTGGATCTGATCTCAATTGTTTCTTGTTTTAAATTGCATCTGTCGCATGTGATTTGTTCGATAGTTGCTTTTGAAAGAATTCTAACGTTTCTGTTGTTAGTTGGTATCGAGCAGGGTAACAGAAATAAAATGAAACTTCGGGAATGAAATGTACAAGGCTGCATGGATTGAGTTTCTAGTTACAGAACTTCTCCGTTTGGCGCTGAGAAGTTCACGATTTTTTAGGACGCAAGCCTGCGGCTTTTGTCAAACATTAAATGTGTTTCTTTACCTTTCCAGGAACTGCAAGACATTAGATCGTCTGGGATTAAAATATTTCGCGATATTCAAGTAGATGAATCAAGTATTTTGAATTGGCAGGGACTAATTGTTCCGGTAGGTTAGCTAAATTTTAGAGTACAGAAACTGATATTACAATATGGTAGCTTTGTGATAAGTTCTTAAAGATTTGTTTTTATCGTTTTGTTTTAATAGCGCAATACATCATTTCAGATACCGTTACTAAAAATAATTAATTTTGATGGTCCTTAAACAACAAATAATTACCTGCTGTTTAGAGAACGATAATGGTTTTCCAACTTTTCGGTTTCCTTGACGTGTAGTAATTTCTGTACGGTTGTCATCGTTCTTTCTTGAAAACACTTGTGATTCTGCTAGTAATCCTTGTTCCATGGTTACTTCTTGAGAGTAGTCAAAAAGAATATTTGTATTTTAGGACTGAAAATATTAATTTTCATGGCTTGCACAGGAGTCTCCTATCACAGTCAGATGTTTTTTTGGGACATATGTATTCTGATGCGTGACCCTCAATTTTAGGGCAGTTTCAATCTCATTCCCGTAAACTTAAGGAGCCTTATTTCAAGTTTTTGTATTTGAAAATTGGTTTTCAATCTTTGATTTGTGCCTGAACAACAATGCTGGTCAAAAGTTGTTGGGACACCTTTGTTTTTGTGCACCAAAAAAGTGTTCGTAAGAAGTATGTGCTTTATTTTTTTTAAAAACTTATAATAAGTAAACTAAAATAAACTTAAGTCATTCACCCTTGTCACACGGCGGCCTTATTGTCCCTGGAGACCAAAAAAACTTTGTTTTACCACGCCAAGCCTCACCCCCATGGTTTCCACTGCGAGACTTGGCGTTGTAAAACAAAGCTCTTTTGGTCTCCCGGGACAATATGACCGCCGTGTGACAAGGGCGAATTTTATTTAGCGTCAGTAGTTCCTTCAGTTACGAAACTGGTATCTATCATACAGTCCCCCCTCCCCCTTTTCAATGTTGATGGCAATCCGAAAGAATGTTCAGAAAAGCTGCAGTTTGTTTCAACATTGCTTTGGGGAACGGTGGAAGCACATACAAAGTTCGTATTATGTATGTATGGGACTGTATGATAGATGGTCTTCACACATGTTCATTTTAGTACAAGTGTCCCAAGACTTTTGTCTAGGATTGAAGGTCTAAAATATCTAAACCTTTGAAGGAAACATGAATATTTCACTTTTACAGTAGAGAATGCATGGTATGCAATTATCAAATTTTTAACCTTGTATATTGCTTTGCTAGTAAAGTAAAGTGGTGCATTTATATAGTGCCCTTATCACTAACGTCTCAAGGGTGCTTTACAATGATCAATTTACCCCCAGCGGACTTGAAGCATATACAGGCGCAAAATGCATCCGCTACTAAGCAGTCCATGCATGCTGGTACTCATTTCACCAGCCTCGGAAGGATGGAAAGCTGAGTGAACTTTAGCGGGAAAGAAGGTCACCAAATATTCCAGTCTCGGCAGAACCGGGAATGGAACCCGGGACCTTAGGGTTGGAAGGCAGAGATCTTACCACTGGGACAACCCCTCCGCTCTTAAAGCTTCCTGATTGGCTCATAAAATCTTGGCTGTCATCTGATATATGTTGCCCTTGGAAAAATTCACTTGTAATTATTTTTTATTCACCTTGGTTTAACATTTCCTTGTTCGTGTTGTACCTTGCTCAGTGTCCGTGCATGTGGAATACACCAGGCACACCTTTAACTTACTGAAATATAATAGCGGTAGTCTACAATGTCTTGAAACAATTGCATGTAATTCTGATCACTGTCAAACACTGACCTATTCTTGGATTTCACATGACGTCACGGCCGCCATGTTGGTGTCCCCAAACAATGAAATGGCGGCCATGTTGGTGTCGCAATCCGATCCTCCGGGAATTGAAAGCTATTATTATGCTGACGTCTTCTTTTGTTTTCGTTGAAAAACATGGCTGTTGATCACGTGAATGAAAACCAACAATTTGTTTAAGCCATTGACTCCTCAGGGGCCCTGGACGCCACCAGTTGACGAGTAAAAATTGTTTGGCTTTACACTCACTCTCAGGAGTCAATAGGTTACTTCAAAAACTCATTAATAATTCATGAGCCTAACAGCCTATCAAAACACCGATAAAATGGCACGTGTATGAACTTTATATCCTGATAAAACACTCCTCGTTAGTATTCTTTATATAAAGAATACTAATAAGGCATAGCTTGTTTTTCTTGTATGCTAATATTCACCTCTCGCAATTTGAACCATTGTTTTGAGTCCAGAGGGACACGCCCTTTGTGAGATGTTTTTGAAGCCGTTCAAAAAACTCGCAGCACATGTTTTATCGGATCTAAAAACACAAGGCTACGCCTCGTGTTTTTAAACCCCAATAAAACACTGCAGCTCGTTTTTTAAACATTACTTAAGGAGCTACTAGTTACAGAGAAGACGATAATAAATAGGAAGAACTTTACAAACTGATTACCGTATCTTTATTAGCAGTTGCAGCTATATACATGTACTTTTCAAGACTTATCTTTTTAAAACAGTAGTATGTAAATTTCCTTTGGATGGCCCTGAATTTGATTCCAGCATACTAATTTTTTCAGATGGGTTTTTTTAAATATACCAGAAAAATTTATAAAAATGCCATTGTGTAACTTCACATCATCTCCTTTGAAGTGATTTCACTTATTGTACACTACTTTACTTCATTTTCCTTTTTTTGGTTTTGGCTTTTGTGGAAAACAAACTGATAAAATCGATTGTGTTGTTTTTGTTTAGGAGAATCCTCCTTACAGTAAGGGGGCTTTCAGGATTGATATCACCTTCCCAGCAGAATATCCTTTCAAGCCACCAAAGGTCAGTCAATATAGAAGAGTACTATGAAGGCTATTTGTATTTACGACTGCTAGGTGTAGAATTTTGTTACTTGTTATAGTTCAAATTTTATCTTGGTTTGAAATTTTTTAAAACTACTGGTAGTTCAATTGTCATTTTTCTTTGTATAATATTCATGATCATAATCTGGAAGAAATGAAAAATCAAACTAGAGCTAGTTGGGAAAATCTTGAACCATAACATACTCGTACTGGTGTAGGCTTCAGTCCTCTCCAGGCAAGTATCTGACATTAAAACAATCAATCTTGTATTGTCTGTCCTCTTGGAATTAAAGTTTTGGGCTTTGAAGACAATATTTCTCTAGTGAAAAGTAACAATGAGAAACAATGTTTCAACAGTGTCATTGTGGAGCCATCATCAAGTTCAACACGATTTTAAAAGAATAATATGTATTATTAAGAAAAGATTATTTGAAGATTTACATGATAGATTAATAATAATTATGCATTATTTTGCAAATAGTTTGCTTAGAAATGAATGCCACTGGACACTGAGAGATGTCAGGGGTTTCATAAGAAACCGGTCACCGGCAGTATACTGCCGTCTATTTGTCAGAAATTTGTCTCTCATCGCCGGCTACTCTGCCTTGATTCACTTAAACCCTTGTAAAAGATAAGAGTGACCCCTGCTTGCAGTGATTAGCCAGTCATCTACTGCAAAAGTTATTGAAACCCCTGGATGTTGAAATTTCCTTATTAGCAGCATTTTACTGTAAGCTCTAAGCAAGCAACCTTGTTGACACAAGTATTGAGAACAAGACCTAGTGCTTGTCCGTGTTTCAGGACAATATGGGATAAACCAAGTGCTGTTCTTCTGAAGACAATGCTGCCCCACACAATCTGAATTCATTAGCATAATTTGATCACAGTGTGGATGAGGCTGTACATGTAGACATTAAAAAAACTATACTCTTCTTCTTGAAGAATAGAGTTATTTACAGAATTGATGCTTGTCTGGTTTACCTTATAAACAACATTTTTACTGTACATTTTGGTACAACTGTCACTGATGTTGTTTAACCTGGCCAAAAAGGCCTAAACTAAGCAGCTACTATATAAGGCTTTCATTTTTTTGTTGTTCTCTTTAACACAAGCAATAGCATCTGTTTGGTCTAATTGTGATTTTTCAGATAACTTTTAAGACAAAGATTTATCATCCAAACATTGATGAAAAGGGTCAAGTGTGTCTGCCAATTATCAGCCCGGAAAACTGGAAACCAGCAACAAAGACTGATCAAGGTTGGTTTCAATGCTATGTATTGCCATTTTGTTAAAGCTGGGCATTTTGAACCTTATCCTTCAACTACCACTTAAGGAGGTTTGAAATAGTTTCTCCTCTTTTGCACACAAATAAATTTATTTTGTTCTTAGATATACTTAGGGTAATCATATCAAGACGAAATTGGCCAGGGTATGCAGTACCATCGTAGATTTCTCACATCACATTTTCCTCCAAACTACCATTACCATGGCAATGATATAAGGTGTTTCTTTGAGCCTTAACCCATTGACTCCTGGGGGTTCCCCATTCATGGGTAAAATCTTCTGGCGTTAGACAGAGTAAAATACTAAGTATGGCCAGTTTAGGCCAGTTTAGGGGTGAATGGGTTTTTCAGTGAGTGATTAAAGGGGAACTGAAGGCAAAACAATAAACATTTTTTATTTACACTTTAGACCATGCAGAATAATGTTTTCAACTTTACAGCCTGGAAGCAGAGATATACATTGTTGTAAGTTGCAAAATCATCAGCAAAAATGAGGGGGTTACAAGATCAGCATTTACGCACGTGTCTCCCACTCATTCAAATCCGTTTGCATATGGAACTACAGGCCAACAAAAACGGATTTAAGTGAACATTAAACAGTTGAAGCAAAATTTTTATAGTTTTTGTGAATAGGAGATGTATGTTTACATTCCATATTTTGTGTGTGGCTTACGCACACATGCTCAGCTGAAAACCCTTTCGAGTCTCCTTAAATCAACACTTTAATCACAACTTTAAATATACTTAACCCTAACCCTTCCCCCCTATATGGTAAGTACTGTGCCTACTACTGTTATTGCGCATACATTCTGCGCATCTAGAGATACTCAGATTTCCTATGGGTGGTGCTTATTAATACAGGGATATTTTTGTGCAGTTCAAAACTATGCAGAGAAAGCAGAATTTAGCAAGTGCTCTTGGAATCCAAAAAGAAAATTGGGGCTAACCATGCATTTTTCAGAGAACATTTAGCTTAAATTTGGAAAAGAGTTCACCGTACATAGCTTTGTAATTTTACAGGTTTTCAAAAATAATGTTGATTAATTATCTTTGAAAAATGCGTGGTTACCCCTAATTTTCTTTTTGGATTTCAATAACACTTGTTAATTAAGATCTGCTTTTCCCGCATATTCAGTAAACCGCACAAAAATACCTTTGAATTACTAGGCACCGTTCTTAAGAGATGGCACTCTTGTTTTTTTTTTTTTTTTTATTTTCTCCTTTCAGTAATCCAAGCACTTGTAGCGCTCATACATGACCCTGAACCAGAGCATCCTTTGCGTGGAGATTTGGCAGAAGAGTACACAAAGGATAGGAAAAAGTTTATAAAGAATGCAGAAGAGTTCACAAAAAAACATGCAGAGAAGAGGCCTGCCGACTGAAAACCCTTTGGCTCTGTTTCTGTAATTCTAGGAAAAATTTGCAGTCTGTAATGTAGCTTTGACGTAAATTTGTAATATGCACAGCTAAATATGCACTCACCTCGACCGATACTGTCTGTATTTTCTGCTTGTGATAATAGTGTAATGCTCACCAAGAATTAATTTACCAGTATGTGTATTTGGCTGGGCCCTGATTGTTGGCCGACCAATTTTGAACTCATTTTCATGGCTTATTCATCTATGACTTCAGGTTAACTCTGTGAAATTTGGCCAAAACTGTTTGCCATGACATCAGTCTTTAGTATTATTGACAGAAGCCGGTGCTTGGAAGAAGCGATCAAAATGACCTTACAAACTGCGACATAGTTTTTGGTTAAAAACTTGTAGGAGGTCATTGTTTGCAGCAGAGTTTGGAGATAACAGTACAGTACATGTGGCCCAGTTCTAGCTGGCACCTGCAATATCTAGAGAAAACGCTGTAACCGGCTTACATTTCACCTGGTTAATTAGTTTCATTTCTAAAATTAAGTTATAATCCCAAGTCAGTTTTTGAAGTGGTGGTCCTTTGCTGGTAGCCGCATGTTTTCTTTAAAAACGAGTATTTGAAGATGCATTTCTGCATCAAACCTTACAGGCTGTTTTCACAAGGTGGCAACTTGCAGGCAGAAATTCAAACAACAGATGCAAAACAAGCGATGCAAGCAAGAGCTGTGTGCATGCGACGTTGCAAGTCAGACAAGCAATGCAAGCAAGGGTTGCGCGCGTGCAAGATTTGTTTTTATTTTGGGTGGTGTGAGCTCCGTTCCCAACTTTTGCCAAAAAAAGGAAAAGTTCATTTTTCCATCATCTGCACCTTCGACACCTCTATTCACTATTGATTTTGTTTCAGCCTGTTTTTGTTTTGTTTTTTTTTTGCGTGCGCTTGTATCAGAAACCGCACTTGCCTCTTGTGTGACAATGGGTGTCCTGAATCTCCAAGCTCTGCTTGTGTGCAGCGTTGTAGTTGGCCAAAATGACAGTTACATTGAAGTGCTTTAGCCTAATGTTGATCAAGTTTTGAATTCTTCTTCTGTGTAACAGTAAGATGCTAAGATTGTTTCTTTTGTTAAAAATGTAAAGCAAGCTGAAGTCGTTGTATTTCTGTTTTAAAATTTCTGCTTATTTTGTCAAAGTTATATTGTGGTCAGTTGCTGGGTTTTTGTTATAGCGGATTATATATTGATTGATTTTGACAATTTTGTTTTTGTTTATGGTTGAACTTTCCTGTCGACGCGGACTTTATTCTCTTACGTAAAGAAACGGCAGCTGGAAAGACATCTACCCTCACAAGTATCGTTGACCCTGGCATCATTACCTCACTGTGGCTTCTATACAATAACAATATAATAATAATAATAATAATAATAATAATAATAATAATAATAATAATAATAATAATCACTTTATTTAAGTCTCAAGGTTATTTAGCATAGCACAAGTGCTCTACTAATTGGGGAGACTACAAATCAACTGAAATCACAACAAATCAATTGTTTGTTTTTGAGGAAAGGGGAAAACCGGACTACCCAGGAAAAACCTCTCGGAGTAGAGTAGAGAACCAACAAGTTTTTATACCTTATTGGATTAACAGCCAAGAATTTACTATGGAATTTCCAACCCATTAAGAATATTCCCCTTTTGTAGTCCCAACACCTAAGCGGAAGTGGACACATTGATAGAAGTTCTTTGGTCAATAGACCTCTTTAGCTTGTACGTTTTGTTTTCCCATTTCAGACCACGAGATGTTTCTCCAGGGAGCAGTTTCTTTCAAATGTCGTCTTATGCACGTGCATATGTATGCATAACTTATGAAAAAACTAGAGGAAAATTCCGTCGAGATAATCATGTGGTCTGAAATGGGAAAACAAAACGTACAAGCCAAAGGGGTCAATTTAGTGTGGTGTTATCAACTTACAACAAAAGTTTTTTGTGGCAACCACTGGAACAAAACAACATCAGTTTTATCGGCCAGTGAGGTTCTGTTTGTCACTGTTAATAATTAAACGAAAGCCGCGTTCACTGAGTTATAGTTTAATTGAGTTTTGATTGTTGCCTATTTTAAAACCTATTTTAGTAGTTAGTCATTCTCACATCGCTGTCCCTACCCCTAAGTATCTGCCCCTTGCTATTTAGATGCCACGTCTCTAACAAGGCACTCGGTAAAATATCAAACATGTTTTGTCAGGAAACATTTTTAGTGGATATGTTTTATCGCACAACATTCCCCGTATGAAATGGCCTTGAGTCAACATTTAATACTGTCGACGATTTCCTTTTGAGAATCGTTCCATAGACCTTATTCATAAATGGCGGTCAATTTATAATTCTTTTGCCGAAGTGAAAATTAGCCTAACAAGCCTCGATACCCTACAGTGAATTGAAAAGAATTCTTGCTCTAAAATGAGGCTTGGTAGGCTAATTTGCTCGTGTACAAAAGAATTAAAAATGTGACCGCCATTTATGAATAAGGTCTATAGAGTACCCTTTTTAATCTAGTTTATGTTCTATTTTTATGAAATCACTTGAAGATAATTTGTATTTTGGGGTGGTGCGTGCGCACGCGCGTGTGTGTGTGTGTTTCCGATTCCGAATCCGATGGCTGGTATAACGAGGGAAGTTTATGAGTCTTCCGAGGCTGATGTCGTGCCGCGCAAATCGTATACAACCCAGCAGTAATAACGGGATCGGCTTTGACGCGTCTTCAACCCTCACCATTAACTTTGATATCACTGTATTTGAAATCAGTGATTTGATTCTTCGACTGAATCTGGAAGGAAAGGTGAAATATTCCAAGTCACATTCGGATTAAACACATTTCGGGTGACTGGATTGAAAGCCAGTTCTGGTGTTTTCGTTCTACTTAACACTCCACTGTAGGACTTTTTCATTCTAGACTGATCGCCGAAATTATGACCAGCACAATGTGAAATACCTACTTTTTAAATGTTCCTTTCCTTCAAAAATCAAAGGATTAAGACTGGAAGTTGGGAAGTGACTGTTAAGCGGAGACTCAACTTACCTTTGCTAGTACCCTTGTTGCGGATCACTGCTTCCAATCTCTCACCCAGCCCCTAAGAATCTTATGCAAATTTAATCATCGTTGTTACTAGGTTTTGTTGTTAAATTCTCCTTGTCTTTTCGCCTATACTTAAAGCACAGAAATTGAATACCGATTTGAAAGTGTTCCGGCCTAACTGGCTCCGTAATGGTAAAGTCTTAAAAGCTTCTTGTACATGAACTTGTACCGCGCCAAAAAGAGTGGTAAGGTCATTTTATATCTAATCGACGTTGGTGGTGCCATTTTTCAGGGACCAGTTCTTTGCATTAGCAAGTACTGTTTGATAAAACTAATTCTGGTATAATTGCTGATAAGCGTGAAATTAAGGAAAATTATGGAATGATCCTTTAAAGGCGACATCCGTTGGGTGAGCTTAAGAATGCCACGTTTTTCAGACGCGAACGGCAAGTGGAAGTGTAAATTTCTCGTACCAGGACAGTAGCGTCTCCCAGATTTTTAAACTACCCATAACTAATAAAGAAAAAATACTTAGCAATATAAATGTGGTTGTGTGAACACAAGTTAAAAAGGAAGAAACTTCCAGTTGCCGTCCGCTTCTCTATATTACAACAACGGATAGCTATTGTTCAAAGTTAGGGTTAGCCGACAAAACTGCAGCAATCAAGCGGGCGAGAGGTAGCTCCATCATAGTATTTCAATTCCGACAGTAGTATTATTCTTGATTTTTTTTTTGTGCATGAATATATCTTGTTGTCTCTACATATCGTCTTGGTTACCAGGGTTCCTTCTATGATAAAAAAATGAGGCGACAAGGACCAGCTATGTTAGGGAACAACTTGATGAAAATCTCTTTTCTTCTCGTCATTTTGATTGGTGAGTTGTATCTACTGTTTTAGACTCTATAATATTCGGGATATATCAGATTTGACCTAAAGACTGAGTGGGTATTAATGATGGCATGCTTCAGGCGAGTCCCTCATTGTAAATAACATATCTGGGGTGCAAGGATGGCGCAGTGGTGAGAGCACTCGCCTCCCACCAATGTGGCCCGGGTTCGATTCGCAGACTCGGCGTCATGTGTTGGTTGAGTTTGTTGGTTCTCTACTTTGCACCGAGAGGTTTTCTCCGGGTACTTCGGTTTCCCTTATTCTTATGTACATAATTTTATAATCTAGTTTTTAATTTATTGTCATTGTACAGCGATTTTGAACCTTGGAATTATCTCTATATCAAATAAAGGTATTACTATTATTATTATTATTATTCTATCTCCTTTAACTTTATGCCGATTTACAACCCAATAGCCGAGCCCATTCCTTGGGCCTAGGGCTAAAATGAGGTAGAAGTCTATCCTACTTGATAGAGAGTGTCTTTCTTAGGATGCGAGATGTTCCTAGCAGTGCACATCTCGCATCCTAAGAAAGACACTCTCTATCATCATCATCATCATTATTATTATTATTATTATTATTATTATTATTATTATTATTATTATTATTATTGTTAATAATTATGGAAGGTATTTGTACATTGATCGTATTGTTTTCTATTGTCCTTATTCCTCGTCGACTTCCCTCCTGAATATCCTCTTGTCTTCGGGATCAGTGTGTGGTAGCATAGAAGCATTTGAATCCCTCGCACATATTTCCCTTGCAGTTGTTGGAAATGCTGGACCCGACACGACTGCCGTCGGTAAGTCTTCTTCATTTTAGAAACGCCGTCAGTCTTGCAGGAAAAGTTCAATCTATGTTAAAGATATGCCTTCCCTACTGCGTGCATCAGACTCAAACGTTCAACATCTAACGCCGGACACAAACTCAGTTGATTGTTATCACATTTGGCTCCGCCTTCTGTTCATTTTAAGTTCATTGGCCTTGCACGTGCACAGCCTTTTTACGGAGAAATTCCTGTTTCAACCGCCTTATTACCCTTAGAAACTTTCAGGTTTTGACGGGAAAAGAAAAGCGGAGTCACTGGAAAAAACCAACAAACTCATGATCAATCTACTCATGACACGAAATCCAGCTATCGATTCCCCCGGTCGCATAGAAGGGAAGCGCATGTTCCTCTTCTACTCACCATTCGCCCGCTGTTAAGGAATCCGAAAACCGGAATCCAGTAAATGTGACGCTTTGGAACTCGGAATCCAGAGCGTGCAATCCGGAATCCATTTCGGAGAAACCGGAAGTTTGGAGTCCGGCATCCACGACTCGGGATCCAGAATCCAAGGGCTGTATCTGGATTCCTTTACACCAGGCGACGCCATAAAATTACTTCAGTAATCCAGGCTCCAGTTGTTCGAAGGGTGGATAGCACTATCTGGTGGATAAATCACTATCCACTGGATAACTCAATGGGCCATTTCCAAGTTGCTGTTTGTCTCGGTTTTGAAGTGAGTCTTGGTGCTCAACTGTTGTGAGGGAAATGAGTTTGATTTGCGTAAGAATACGCAACTCATTTCCATTTGAATGGTTGTGCACCGGGACTCGCTTTGAAACTGAGGCATGCAGCAACTCGGAAATGGGCTAATGTTTTGCTTGTGTTTATCCAATGGATAGTGATTTATCCGCTGGATAGTGCTATTCACCTTACCTCTCTACCCATTTCTGCCCCCCCCCCCCCTCCTTGACCTCAACTCTTTCTGTAGCAGGCTGTGTGTGTATTTTTTTGACTCTGACCGACCGAACCAACTTGGAAACTAATTTGACTGTAAACGGAGAAAAAAAAATGGTTGGAGAGGAGTGAAGGCGGCCTAAGAGACACTTGGACACTGTGCATCAGCTTTGCACGGATCTTGGGTAAAAAATAAACTAGCTTTTACTCAAGCAATCCCTCAACGCTTATACACTCGCATGAGTTTCCCGAAATTTTATGGCCTGGAAAATAATATCTTCTAATTGCAGGGAATGCATCACCGCTTAGTAAAGCACTGCAGGCTCACAACAAATACCGCTCCCAGCACCATTCTCCCGCATTGAACTGGTCTGACGGCCTGGCTGAGAAGGCAAGCGCTATTGCTCAGCGTTTGGCAACACAATCTGTGCTCGTTGGGAAACAGGACGGTTCTGCTTTGAATTTGGGCCAAAACCTTGCTAAACTGGCAGGTTGGTGCAAGCGTATAAATGATCAACAATAAGGAAATAAATTCAAGTAATACCAAGAGTGAATTAGATAAGAGTGTTCCTATGGCATCAGTGGGCTCCCCAGCACAGTCAAAAATGAGTCTATTTTTAGAATACCCGTTCCCGCGAAAATCACTTGTCATGTCCCTGAAAAAAAAACATGGCAAAAGCGGTCACACGTGACGTTGCTTCTCCTGATTGGTTACAGTGGCGGCTCTTTGTTTGTATTTGCGTGTAAATTGTTTCTACGAATAAGTCCAAATGCGATTGTGCTTGGACAAGACCGGAAATTCATAGAGAACAGTCTCATTTAATTTAGTCTTGGTAATACAGGAACCCAATTCTACTTATTAGTAGTAAGTATGTAAGTAAGTATGGTTTATTCAACTACAATGGCAGGAAATCCTGGATAACACTAGCTATATTGCATAAGCTACACATTACATATCATACTACATAATACAATTACTGAATTTCATGGTGCTTGAGTTCCTAACCCTAACTCTGATACTATAGAAACAAATACGAAAAAATACATTTGAATAATTTGCTAAAAGAATCGCTCGGTTAGCGTTCGGTTTCTTATTTCCAGTTTCAAATCGACATTATCGGTTTCCCCCCTTTGGTGACAATGTAACTTCTATAACCATACATTGCAATGTATAGCATCCGTTTCGGGAAGGAGGGTGTTAAAATGAGGGAATATGTAATCCTTAGAGTAATTAGCTTTCTCTCAGGCAGCCCAATGGCCGCTTGGGTTACCTGTAATAGTCGTCATAACAGGGAACGGAAGGGGGGTGGGGTGAGGAGAGGCTGGGGTTAAGTCTGGGCACCTCCATTTAATCTGAATCCGTTTCTTTGGAACAAACTCAACCAAAATGGACACAATCGATCGAAATATTCACGTTACTTAAGAGTAATCTTCCATGTATCAGGTTTCCTGGCCTGTAATGATGCGGCAGAGATAGCAACAAATTTATGGTACAGCCAAGCAAAAAACTACAGTTACTCTGATCCAAGACTAAATGCTGATACGGACACCTTTACTCAGGTTAGCACATTGAATATTTACAGTCTCTCCCTTCTACTAAGGTTGGAGAAGGACGATATTAAGCGAGAGAGAATCAAAGGTACGAAGATGAAGGAAAATTAGGAGGTGCAAGTTATTTTTTTTCAACGATGGCCGAGTAGCACCTATGTTTCAACAAAACTATCTATTAGAATCAAGAGTCCATCACCCAAGAATAAGATTTACCTAAATTGTCTATTTTTAAGCCTAGTTGTGCGGGAAAATAAGTCATGACACCAAATCGGCCAACTCAACGTTGCACCCAGTTCAAACCCTTTGGGAATGAAACGTCTTGTTCAAGGTACTTCCATATCATTTA
>NC_090879.1:22431925-22481925 GCF_036669935.1 Montipora foliosa
TCACCTGGTAGGAATAAATGAAACCATTGAGAATGCCTGTAAACGCATCGATGTCCAGTACCATTGTGAGCACAACAAGTCCGCTAATAAACGCCAGAAAGACTGGTATCCAGAGAAAGAACATGTATTTTCCGCACTTAAAACAGTCAGTGCCGCCTATAACTGCGCTGAAGCCAGGCTTGCATTTCCCACAAAGGATACTGCTGCTATCCCTGTTACCGGTGCACATTTCCCCGGCTTTAAAGACACACTCATCGATGGCCTTTGACTTTTCCCGGATTTTAGGACAACTGCAAAAGGAAGGAGGACAGGAAAAAGTTGAAAAAGTGCCATTGACTATCCCAGCCCAAAAGCCGGTCTTGAGGAAGACAGTCTTTCCATCTTCGTCGCATCGGGAGACGCCCACGAGTTTATTTTGACAAACACAGCTTCCACTTTTGAGATGAAATCCGGGATTGCAATCTTGCAGGCCAGATTTAATAGAAATCACACGCTGAAGTATCTGCCGTCCAACATGATGAAGGGCTACGGAAAATTTCCTGCCAACCTTTCCTCGGAGTTTAAGGCTTGACTTGTGGCCATCAACAAGAAAAAGCGAAGAACGTGAACTAAGGCGCACTGCGTCAGAATTGTCTCCCGTGATAGCTAAAACTGAGACATTGACAATTCCAGGAACACAATTGTCTTGCTCATCCCACAGCGTGACCTTGGGATGAAAAACTTGGCTTGGGGAAACACTCCAGTCCCTTGCGTCATAACTGATATTGACTGGGTCAGTAGCGATTTCACTTCTTGTTTGGTTAAAGTGTAAGACATCCGTCTTATTGAACGCCCCTGGAGTTGTGATATACTTAATGAACTTCCATTGCAGCACGGAATTGTGGACGCGCGTCTCTCCGGTCGTGCGACACAACTTTAGAGTCGTGGCGAACACGGAATGTCCCGACGAATCGTCGGGTGCTTGGTTACCGTGGAACGTGATCTTCGTAACCCAATCGTCGAAGTCGCTCCATTGGTCTTCGTAGGCGAAGAAGCATCCTTCGGGGAACGTTCCCAAGGGATTGAGAATAATATGTGGAGAACCAGGGGCTTCAATGTAAATGGCTCCTCCTTTGTGTAAACATGAATTATGCTTGAACAAAGCTGAGGAATTTTTCATGAATACGATCTTGGAATGCCCATACATTGCGACAGCACCCCCACGAAATCCTTTATTGTTGAGAAACTCGACATCATCGTGGAGCTTTAAAGCGGCACCATCCAGAGCGAGAGCTGTGAGATCATTGTTGGCAATGACTGATTTTCCTCGGAAAACAATCGATACTCCAACGCTGTAGATCGTACCCTCTCCGATCCTTACCTTCGGTTCCTCCGTGTGAACGCGATTACGCCTGACCACACATTGTTCAAATTCGGCGTGAAACGGGACTTCAGGCCCTATGTGATCAAAATTACGATTGAAAAGATATAAACCGATAGCGGCTCCAAAAGGCGCCCTATTCTCCAGCCAGCGACATGACTGAAACATGAAAATGTTTCTAGAGTTGAACTCGTGTTTTGATGTCCCATAAATCGAAATACCACCTCCCCATTTCGCGAAATTGTTCACGAATTTCGTCTCCGAAAAACGCAACTCGTTCCTTGGGAGAGAAGTCCCCGGTGCCAGCATGTTGCCCACACGAGATCCACCACCGGCTGAAAATCCAAAATTACGTTCAAACGTACTTTTCTTCACAATCAATACGTTTCCACTCACGAGATCGGAAAACTCTGCTTGAAGCCCCCCTCCGAATTCCGCCTTGTTCGCTAGGAACGTGCAGTTGGAAATGAGAACCGTCGAATTGCTCGCGTCCCCGAAAAAAAATATTGCCAGTGCTCCCCCTTGAAGGAAATGTTTATCGAAAGTTTCTTGAAACTCGTACGTAGGGACGAATGAATCGCGTGAAAGTTGATTTCTTACAAAAACGCAATTGATAAAATAGTATCGATTTCCATGAACGTAGGTTTCATGTTCCGCTGGCGTGACATTCAAGAAGCTTTGTCGGTGACGACTTTTATTGTTTAAACTTACAAACACACCTCCTCCAGAAACGAGCCAAACGACTTTGTCTCGCTTAACGTCTTCTTCAATGTCTGAGTGATCTGTGTTTCCCGTATTGTTCTCAAAATCGCAGTTTATCACTTCCAAAATCCCACCCACTTCGAAGAAATGAGCAGCGCGACCTGTCGACCCCAAAATGTCGACGCTTTGCATCCTGATATTTTTGCAGTAATCAAAGTTCAGCGCTGTCTTAAATTTCAAAACCGTAGCGTTTGGGAGCAAATGAGGCAGCTCTTGCCATGCTCCGCAGTTGTGAAGTTGAATTCCTCGAAGGGTAATGTTTTTACTTAAGAAAAACGCAAGTCCAGCGTCTTTTCCACACTTTATTTGCACTTCTTCTCCGCTCTCTTGGTTAACGCCAGTTATTGTAAAATCTTCCACATCCTTGAAAACCAGACTCCGCTGAAGATTGTATGTTCCTGTTGCGAGCGATAACAGAGTAGAGTTGAAACCTGTATTTAAGTAGGAGTCATAAATGTGATCAAGTGTTTGACAAGGTTCACCAGCATTGCCACACGTTCGCCTGTCAATTCCATTCGGTGAGAGATAGAATGTAGTTTTCCATTCCCCATCGACATTAGGCAAAATCAACAGAGGCAGAACAAAATAACAAAAGGTCATTCTGAAAGCAAGACTTTCCAAGCTTATGCAACGTCTCTCTTACGGTCTGAGTCCAAAGACAATATACGCCCCTTTGCCATCGCGTGACATCACTCGCAGCGACTAGAAAATTTGTTAACTTTGCATATTACGGATTGACCTCCAATCGAACACAAAATCTGAAAATTGATTTTTCCGCGGACTTTGCTTTAGGCCATTTCCGAGTTCATGTCTGCCTCCTCTTGAAAGTAAATCTAAGTGCGAAGTTAAATATGTAAAGTAGAACTATTAAACTTCGCACTTCGACTCGCTTTCAAGTGAAGGCAGAATCGGATTTCTGATCATTAGCGCCCAGGCCGCAGCACCGAGCACTAGCTCGAAGCCTTTGTCTACAACAAGGGAGGGGGAGGAGGGGAGAGAGATGTTATATTTTCAAGTCAAACGCAGTATGTTACGGACTCGATAAACTTTTTGTTGTTACAAAGGGGATCTTGCTATTCTGCAGCACAAACTTGCCAGAACAGGCATTTTTGAGGGAAAACTCCTTGTGCTCTAAAGGGTAGCTCATCCTGCCGGCATTTGCTGATTTGATCTTGAATTGTATTTTTTGACAAACTGTTTTTCGTTCTCTCGATGATGTGCTTCACAGTCAAGCATTAAGGGAGATACGAAAAATCGAAACTGAACAAAAACTTACCGGAAGTGAGATATATCAGTTTCAAATGGATAAGTACAGCAAATCGTATTTCGTGATTCATGGGCACAAGTAATGCTTTGAAAGTCCTCGTCTACGGCTACAGCAAGTTCACACCATTTGTTTACTTGACATTTATTGTATACTAAAAAAAAACACTACTCCATCGCTGTTCTTCCATAGCAACTTCCGTAATGCACTCTTTAACTATGACCTATTTATGCATTCCTCATTGACCAATAAGAAACGGGGTATTCTGTTGCCAGTCGGAATATACAATAAAATGATAAATAGCGCCCTTGTAAAGGGTTACCTTTGAGATGTAGAAAATTCACAAGTAAAAACTTGTTAATCCCCATAGAAATAAACGCAAGGTAGTATGAAAATTCTCGCTAGAATGCTTCAGTTCCAAGTCAAACTTGTATGAATGCGCCTTTTTTTATTATTATCCAGCAGTCTTGGTTTTAATATGGACTCATTAATTCCCACCAACCAAAACACGAATTAACTAAGACAAGGAAAATAAAAACAATTAAAAAATTATTAATGCACCACAATTCATTTCAATTCATTGGCGGTTGCGTGTACCAGTCAATTTCTGAAGCCAGAAAATCCACTGAAAGATAAATCTATAATTCTTGTCGCTGTCCAATAACACGGAACAACATGGGAAGATCCTCTCCTCCATCTGAGGTACAATGTTATCCACAGTTACCAAGAAGCATATCAGTTGTTGATTCACTGAGTGAAGGTCTTGTTCTAAGTTCCCGCAATCTACGCCTTCCCTTGCGAGAAAAACAATTAAGTTTTTTTGGTAAGATCTGTCGGGGTTTCCTGTCAAATAAAAGACAACGGTCAGTGCACCGTAACAAGGGGTATTTAGCTCTCATGATGCTTCTCTACCACGACATTAGCAAATCCGGGACCAGGGTCCCGTTTCTCGAAAGTCCCGAAACTTTACGGGCCATTTTCGGGTGTCACAATTTCTTCTGTATCTCAAGAACGGAGATGATTTAAGTCGTCAAACTTCACAGACTTGTTTGTTTCTTTTACTTAGATTGAAAACGTGTCAAAGGATCGGCTTTCCAAAACAAGCGGTTGACATTTTCACACATGGCTTTTCAGGACTTTCGAGAAACGGGCCCCTGGCTATTTTTGTTTCGGATCGCACAAGCGCTTATTTTCAATCCCAAGGGATTATTATGTAAGGATTATGATTGACTGGGAAGGTCTGGTTTCTCGAAAAAAAAAAATCAATTTTAAAATATTTCGGTCTGTGGAAGCGAGGTGAGACAACTATAATCGAAGTTTTACGCTTCCAGTCATAGGCGCAAATTGCCTTTCTCCAAGAAAAATACTTTAAAATGATCAGAAAATATTATACTCTCTGATTTTTACGGTGATGACATTCGCTTCGCCAAAGAAGAATCGTTGCATGAGCCTCGATACCATTCTCGTTCTAGTCTACCCGCGACGACAAAACTGAATCCGGCAAAAACTTGACCTAAGCCCAACTTCATAGTTATAGCCACTGTTCATCAATGATCATGGTTTGAAAGGCTGGTCACCAATTTAAATCGCCGATTTAAATTTCGTCGAAAAGTTATAAAAGCAACAACAAACGAACGAAATAAACGAAGAGCAATCATCCAATCACCCACCCACCCACCTTCGCCCCTTGAGGTAATCTCTCACCCCACACCCCTGAGGCACTCTCTTTATTATTCCCATTGCAAAAGAACAAAGATCGTCCGAAATTACTCCAGCATTGCTGGCTACTGCTAAAATAGACCGAAAACGGACAATACCTTGCGTTAAACTCGGCGGATATTTGTTCCAAAGTTCTATTTTTGGTTTCTGGGACGTACTTATAGATGAAAATCACTCCGATAACACAAATTACTGTGTAGAATATAAATGTCCATGAGGGCCCTAAGGTACCTGCAAAATAGAAAAGCGGTTCAAAATGCTTAACAAGAATTTCTTATTTACCTTCGGTTTCCCATCAAGTGTCAAAAGCAATTTCGCGATTGTGAGGCAGTGTGGCCCAGTGGTTAGAGCGCTTGCCTTGAGATCCGGAGATCTCGGGTTCAAGACCCGCTCTGACCACTCGTTGAATTTGATCCTGGTAGTCCCTGGTTCAACTTCCCACTGCACTTGTAAATAGCCAACTGGTTTGCCTCCGGCCAGTTGGGATTCTTAAAAGTTGTTGTTGTTGATCT
The DNA here is from genome assembly GCF_036669935.1 of Montipora foliosa. Taxonomy (NCBI): domain Eukaryota; kingdom Metazoa; phylum Cnidaria; class Anthozoa; order Scleractinia; family Acroporidae; genus Montipora; species Montipora foliosa. The sequence continues at coordinate 22,437,543 of NC_090879.1, forward strand.
GTTCTGTTGTTTCGTTGTGTTTCATTGGCCCTGAAAAGCCCTTATGGGGAGCGGTCAATTAAGTATGTATTGTATGTATTATTCTCATCCGCGTAAAAGCCTCGCACGCCGAATTAGCATGACTCCGTGCTCACATGGCAATTATTCTATTGGCCCTAGAAGTCCCCAGGGAAATTCCCAAGACATTTAAAATGCTGTCGCATGCACATTTCTCTCTTCTCGCAAGTCTACTGACACAACAGTGTCTGCAAATTTCATTCCCCGTAAAGTACAGCCAGCGCCGCTGAACCCTTTTTGCTTCTATGGCCCACGTACCGGTAGAACCCGGACCTGCCGTTGTCGCCACTACTTCCCCGGCAGATCCTGACATGCACATGCTCCGCCTGTAGAGGTTCCGCATTTTTATGTTTACACTTTCCCCCTCCTGTTCCATGCTCATTTTCAGCACGCACGTGTGGTTTTACTTCGTTTTTTTTTTACCCCAGCGCTCCCCCTTGTAGTGGAAGTATTTATGTTGGCATGTTTAGTCGTCTGTGCAACGGAAACGGAGAAGGGCGACTCAGGCTTCATCCAAGTATCCTTTTGTGTCTCTGGAAGCAGGACACAACAGATTATCTCACTTTGTTTCTTCATGGTGTCTGTGAAACGTATAGGAGGGCGCATAGTTTAATTACGTCGACGCCCCATTGTGTTTGTGTAGCGCATTGAGAAGGAGAGATTACGTTGGCGCCGCATGGTGTTTGTGAAACGTTTCCAGAAGAGTATTCTTACGTTGGCGCCGCATGGCGTTTGTGTAACGTATCCTTAAGAGTAGATTACGTTGGCGTCATATGGCGTCTGTGTAACGTACCTACAAATTTTTTGAGTTTTCTGAGTTTCAGGAAGATTTGCTGTTATAGGACCGAGTACCGGGTGCCTATGGCCACCATTGTGAGTTTTAAGCGGAAGCAATCCCCTTCGCACGAGCAAAATTTTTTTGCCCATAACTTTCATGAGGCGTAGGGTAGCTTATTTGGCGAATGTGAATTAATTACTATCTATGATTGGCTCCCTCGCGTTTTCCCGCGCTTAGCTTAGCCGCGGCTGAGCGCATTCACTTCATGATTGGTTAACTTAATTGCCGGGCTTGTTGTGATCGGCTAAAGTTACAACATTGCTTTCCGTTTCGTTTTCTGCACCCAATTAACCGACGAAATTCCATTCCGCCCTTCTGTGTTTCAGTTTAATGAATGAATTGCAGACAGTAAGTAGCCAACAATAAGCGGCTGGGAATTTATTGCACTGTGGATTAAAAATCGCCGCGGCACTTACTGAGCATGTCCAGGAATGTCAAGGATACCAAAAGGTTTGTTCCCCAGTTGAGCACAGTAGCGATTGAGAAGGCTCTGCCTTTGATACCAGCTGGAAAAATTTCACTTAATAGTAACCAAGAAACTGCGGATTAAAGAAGCAATACACAATAAAGAAAGGGAGTATTATCATGTGGCCCGTACGGCCCCGCGCGCGCTTTTATTGCAAAGCTATTGGGAAAACCCCCGTATGAGGGCCGTACGCATTAGCGCGAGCAGGGCCAGAAAAAGCCGTACGGTCGCCCTACTAGGAACACGTACTGCTCCGTGCGATGCAATTTTTAGGGGATTTCGTCGCCTTTAACATCCAAGTAATTTACAACCAGAAAAGCAAATGCAAACAACATATTAGATAAAATTTTCTGTGCATATTTCTGTTTTTTAATTTGTCCTAACTTCATCTTCTGAGTGCTCATAAATAGTGTAAAGAGCCCATATGATAAAATGCTTATTGACTGAGTTTAGGTCGGGCCGGACAGGAAAATATTTGGCCCTCGGTCATGGCGCACGGACCTCGCTGCCCTCGGTCCGTACGCCATGACCTCGGGCCAAATATTTTTCAGTCCGGCCCTTCCACTCAGTCAATAAGTACATAATCTTTAAGCCATCGGAAAGGAATTCACCACGAAAAGTAAATAGAAAAATTCTCAGCTTTCCCCGATGCATCCCTCTACAATGCAACTGTACAATTCTCAACTAGTTAAGGCATTTTCAGGGACAACGCGCATTGGAATATATTTTAACCGTTGTTGGAAATGTACCTTGAAAGAATCCCATGATACAATTTGAAACGTATTCGATCCAGGCTGCTAAGCAGCCGACTACGCAGCCCTCAACCAATACGCGCATGCGCAGAAACGCTTTAAAAATGTTTTAAGGATGAAACAAAACGTTGAACAACAGACTCTCAGTGTGGAGCCAAAAGCAGGAAGGCAAAACGATAAACTGTCACTGAACTAGCAGACGAAAAAGCTCACCTGGGCCAAAACTGAACGAATAGGCGCCAACGAACAGAACCAAAGCACCAAGAGTAAAGTACCGGAGTCCTTTGCTTGCGAGGGCAGGTGTAGCATCTGTCGTGGTGACGGCGGACTTAGAAACGTAGGAGACGGACGACGAGTTGAAATGAAATTGTGACGAACTAGTATTTGAAGGAAAATGAGCTATGTTTGGAGACTTTTGTGGACTGAAGTGGCATTTTCTCGCAGGGTGACCAAACGATGTATAGTGAGCCATAATTCCTAATGTTAGCACGCTGACAGTCATTGCTGTGACACCTATAAGAAGAAATCGGCGACGACCTGACATTGGAGAAAAAACAATTGACAATAAATTTTGAAGGAAGCCTTGAAGTTGTAAAAGCAGAGGCCAGACAGAAAACCAGGCTCACTGACCTCCTTTATCCACAGTGCTAAGAGAGATCACTGTGCAAACAAGCTGTTGGAACGAGTGCAAAAAAACTATCATTAGAAATAAGGCTTGAAGAAATTAACAGAAATAATAGAAAGATTACTTGGGAATGTATTCTTCTGGGAGTATTTTGTTTGTTTACATTTGAAAGATGGAATGATTAAAATAGGGTTACGAAAAGTACACGTGTTCCAATAACGGAAAAAAATATGTGCACGTGACCTGAGAAACAAACGCCTGGAAAGGTCTCGACGCGATGACTCCGGATACTCCTTTCAAGGAATAGTCGGAAAAGAATGCGCCCCAAACGTCAAATGCAGCGAGACAGTCCTAATTGGCCCCTTTTGTTAGTCATACAGCATTTGTACATCTCGTCGTTGTTACTTGACCGTCGAGAGGAAATAGAGTCAAGTTGAGGGGGAAGAGGGCGAGGACCAACCGCCTCGCACCAATTTGGCAAGGTCTCCTAGCGAATTTGGAACCCCCAACAATACAAATCCGCTAGCGGATTTTGGACCCACCATATTACAGCTTATTTATTTAACTGTTTATCAAGACAGAGTTGGATCGGGGAAACTTGAGGAAAAGACTCAGTTAATTTGTTGTTTAAAGCATTCCAGCGTGGCGGCATTTCTTAAAGTGGGTAGATGCGAATTTTAACTCCTTTCTGACAAAAGCTTAAATAATGCAGTTGGAACTCATAAAATTATCAAGTTATCTTTTTAACAAGGAAAAAAAAATCAAAGTTAGACTTAAGCTTCAGTTAAAGTTGTTGAAAACACTTGCTGTGGCTTTTTCGTAAAGCGTTGTTTTTTCTTCCATTTGATAGTTTGAATGGGCGGCGCTTCCACAAAGGAGATGCCACTTTTTGAAGTAACACCTCTTGGTTGGAAGACGCGTTTACTTGACTACATGGCGTCAGAAGATTTTTCCTTTTTTATAACCAAACTTGTCCAGTCATGAACTCTCGTATTAGTTTTCAATAAGGAGAAAAAGCGAAGTTCGACTTGACTTTCAGTAAACGTTGTTTAAAATTGTAACTCTTGTCTTTGAAAGCATTGGTTTTTTTAAAAGTTATTTTTCTTTTTCTTTTTCTTTCTCTATATTTTAAAGGGTCGGCGCTTTAAAATAACCTTTCTCGATATTTATTCTAACAGACTTACTTTGAGGTGAGAAATAGATGGGAAAGAAACTCCGGGGTTTCAGAAATAGAACAATTGCTATAACACAAAAGAATTAACAGTTTTATTTTGACCAATAAACTTCGCTTACACTAAAAGTGTCCCTCGCAGGAGTGAGTATAGATAGTAATCATTCTGTTTATAACTGTTGATTTATAACTGTTTGCAAGAGTTTTATTGCCTTAATCAAAAGAACGCTTATTTTCAGGGGGGGTTCAAATCCGCGAAAGGGGGTCCAACTCCGCCAGCGGTCTGGACCGGGGGCTCCAAATCCGCGGGGGGAGGGGGGGGGGGGGGGCCCCAAATCCAATGTGAAACTGGGTTCGATTGCTAGACTTGGAGTCATCAAAAAACCTGGAGACTAACTCGAAAACCTCTCGGTTATTTTAGTCTCCAAGCAGAAATTCCTGCACAAATATACACCTCTTTTCATTTCCTTTTTTTATAATAATTATTAATGTAAGAAAGTGCAAATGAGCGAATAAACTATTTGTATTTTTGTATTTGTATTTGGGTTGAGTTTGTCGGTTCTGGGGGCCGTTTCTCGAAAGTCCCGAAACTTTTCGGGGCATTTTCGGGTGCCACAATTCCTTTTGTAACTCAAGAACGGAGAGCATTTAATTCGTCAAACTTCACAGTTAATTTTCTTTTGGGTACCTTGAAAGCATGTCAAAAGATCGGCTTTCCAAAACAAGTGGTTGGCAATTTCACAGATGGCTTTTCGGGCCCGAAATGTTTTCGGGACTTTCGGGAAACGGGCCCCTGTTCCGAGAGGTTTTTCTCCGGGTACACCGATTTTAACCTTTCCTCAAAAACCAACGTTTGATTTCTTTTACGTTAAAAATTGATTATAACTTCTATAATTAGTAGCGTCGACGTCGGACAACTTTAACAGCCACAAAATTAAAGGCTACACATGCGTACTGTATTTTTAATATTACGTTCCTCGGCAAGACAACAACGTTAAAAGCCGGACAAAATCGAGGTTTGGTGAAGAATGTCATCCTAATACCAGCGAACATTTGATTCTCGCTGTTTCTACGAGTTTTGTTCTTGGTCCAGGATACAGTCAAAACCTCTATTAAGCGGCCACCCTCTATTAAGCGGTCACCTATCAATTTCCCGAAATTTACTGGAAATTTGACCTCTAATTAAACGGTCACCTCTATTAAGCGGACGCGGTAACCCTTTGGATTTCCCAAATGACTAATTTTATTGTAAATAACCTCTATTTAACGGTCACCTTGTTACTAGATAACAATCAATAAAAGGGATAATTTTTGGTGTCCAGTTTCTTTCGCAGCTCATCAAACACAACTTAACCATTGTCTGTGTAAAAATACACGTCTCTGAGGTGGGTCAACCGGCACAAATGTCAAATTCCTCTTTTATCAGTTTCCGTTGCAGCCAAACACAAGAAAAACTGTCACCTTCAAACTGATACTCGCAAGGCACCTCAAGGCCAAACCCACCACCTCTGTTTACTCGTTTCCCTTTCCTCTGTTTGTAGGCCTTGAGATAAGGTGTGAGATTTTGCTACGGCTTTTCGGGACCTTCGAGAAATGGGCCCCCGGTCAATTTCTGCCACATGACGGGTTTGATTTTAGGAAACCTCTTTTAAGCGGTCACCTGGCTATTTCCCGAGGGTGACCGCTTAATATACTTTTGACTGAAATTCGTTCACCAACATGGTGCAATCATTGCACAGTGCTTATGACAGAGACAATTTCTGTTTTAAAGATACAGTCTTGTTGGTGTTGACGTTGTCATTTCCAAAGTTCCCGAATAATATAAACTTCAAGGTGGTTTACACAAGAAAGTTACTTTTCCCAGAGGTGAAATGGGCGTTTACGGTCAAAATTTCAAGTGAATTGATCTGTAACTCATACCTTAGCGATGCCGATTCCTAAGCTGGCAAGGGTTGCCTTCTCTCCACTCTGAAAGCCAAGGGCTTGGAAGATTGTTGAAGCATAATATACTATTGTCGGTTGACCTGTGAACTGCAAAATAAAGATTTCTTAGAAGATTAACTCTTACTATCTTTATGTCTGAGAATTGGAGCATACAGAAGCGCGTTTGACGTAGCAGGGAGAGCAATCTCGCATTACACGAAAATGACAAATGTCTGAGTCAAATACGTTGCTTTTCTTCTCTGTTCCGAGAAGTATTTTCCCCTCTCACCAAAGAGCAATAATTAACTCGTCCTCAACATGTAAAAGTGCAAAACTTTACTTTGACCAATCAAAAAGGACGGAAACAATCCAGTAAACCAATCAAAACTCGAAGTAATTACACGTAGCCGACACAAAGCGCGGGAAAATGTGCACGCGCGAGCCAAGATTGGTTTTGGTTTCACTTCTGATTGGTCGAAAAAGTGGGGCGAGAAATTTCAACCAATCACTGAGTGAAGTAAGGAAAACCAAAGCAATTCGCTAATTACTTTCGACACAGCATTGAAAACAGCTATAAACATTACAAAGGGGTACATTTGCACTAGTAGATAAATTGGCAAATGAACAGGAAATCAGTCAGAGTCCAGCTGGAATTGAACTCAAGACCTCTGTAACACTGGTCGAATGCCCAAACCATCGTACAACAAAAAGTCCTGCTGAGCTATGGCGTTTATTTAGGTTCTTCTGTTAAATGATGAAAGTTGTCGAGGGTGTCTCTTATGCAGTACTTCATTAAGGTCAACATCTTATTTGATCTTTTGGCGCAAGGATGGCGCAGTGGTGAGAGCACTCGTCTCCCACCAGACTTGACTTCATACATGGGTTGAGGTTGTTGGTTAGGGTTAGGGGGGTAGGCTTAGGCTTAGTCTCTAAACCCCCTACCCAACCCTCCACAAGGCACAATGTTGAACATTCAGGAAGACGTGCAAACAAGCGATCCGTATCTCAACATTGTTTTTGGGGGAGTCATAATATTAATATTTATTTCATGCATTTACTTTTTTGATATGGATGGTACAGTCCACGATTGTACCGGTAATTGCTTAACAACAGGTGAAGCAACAAGATAAACCAACAGTCTTACTTGTTGTAGAAAGACCACTCCTCCGCCAACTAGCATTCTAATTCTCATGTTGTCTGTACGGCTTAACAGGTCCGTGAATTTGTAGTGCTTTGAACAAAAATCATTCAAATGAAAGCAAGAATTTAACCTCCCATCCAAGATATGCCATTAAGACCTAACCAACATGTGCATTCGCTATGCTTTACAGGGGTGCACTGGTTCTTTATTGACCCAAAGATTCTATGCAACATTGACGTATCGTTATATAGCTGAAAAATTCCCCCAGCAGCACGCTCTCTCATTGGTTACTTTGAGGTCACATGACATCTAACAATAAAACTGTTTCCCGTTAAAAGTCTCTGAGTGAGCAACAGTGCAAAATCTATGACGTCAGAGGGTAACAGTGCACTGTTACCCGCGAATGTTGACCGACGACCACCGTCACTGTTGCCGTTCCACGTTTCCCTTTTTGTGCTACATAACAAATCAATTAATGACTGGTCCCTTGGGAAACAGCTCATTTTGTTTCCCAAGAATCTCATGTTTCCCTCGGCTGTGCCTCGGGACACATTGAGATTCTCGGGAAACAAAATGAACTGTTTCCCGAGGGACCAGTCATTAAGTGTTTATTGTGAGACGGAAGCCTACTGTTCATCATCCCTGTGCAAGTAGACTAGAAAGTTTAACCATTTGCAGTTGTTAATCATCTCACCTGAGAACTGAACTTTTCACTGGCATGCCATCTTGCTTACTAACAAGGTAGTAGTTAAATATAGGGAGTAGTTTGTTAATAAACTGTGGTGCTGTGTCGGTGGGGAAGTACTAGTATACAAAAATTTGGTTTTATCGACGGAGTTGATAATGTACATGTAAACTGACCACCCTACAGAAGTTCTAAAAGCTGACGTTTTGAGCGTTAGCCCTTCGTCACAGCCTTGACGAAGGGCTAAAACTTGAAACATCAGCTTTAAGAATCTCTGTACGGTGGTCACTTAACATTATCAACTCAATAGTTAAATGTGTCAGCTTTTTACTGAAAAACAAAGTCCTGCACTGACAACATAAGATTAAAACCAATACTAATAAAACCTAGGAAAATACCTGGTCCTAGTGAAATATTAATTTTGTAAAGTAAAATTATCCTTTGTGAGACAAGGGAGGCAATGGGTTCTTCCTTTCTAGCAATTACAGTAAAATCACAATGTTGCTATACATACATATTCCACATTTAGTCCAGACTTGATTTTTGAAACCTCTTCATATGGATCAACTAACGAACTTAGTTTCCGGATCATCTTGCAAGCCTGTACCAATAACAATAATAATAAAAATAGACAGCGGTTTACCATACCCAGGGACTATAAATAAAATGAAAGATACCGGTATTTGAACTATGGAAAGAAGCATATTGGTTAAAGATTCACAGCTGCTGTGAACATGGCTAAAGTAGTAAACCAAAGGGAAGCTTGAAAGACAATTCAACCCACGACCACTGCAATACTAGTTCAGTGCTACACCATTTTAGCAATCAAGCCAAATGAGAGACAACACTTTGTGAGTTGGATAATAAGCCCAGAGAGGGTGGGAGGATATGATGAAACTATAAATGCTGTGTATCTGAAAAGACTACACATGCGTCTTTACACAGTTCAAAGACATGTCTTCCATATACAGTCCCTTCATATCCACATGATTATTTTTCTTTGGGTTTATTATGCACTCGCAGAGTGACCATCTTCTGGTTGGATTGACAGCTGAATTGGATGAGTTCGGCAACAGTATCGCATAGGTCAAGGAATCAATCATAATCAAATTATATTATAATTATATTTTAATTTAATGGTTCATTGAGGATACCTTTTCATCCTGTCCATTCAATATAAGCCACCGAGGACTATGGGGTAAAAAGAACATGCCAACACCTTGAATGAAAGCTGGGATTCCTGACAAACCAAACATGTAGCGCCTAGAAAGATTTATAAAAAATTACCAGCCATCAACAAATCAAAGCTCTTGAGGGTAGCATAGCGTTATCAATCATTAAACCATAGGTGTTTTTTCTTGCATTGGCTGATGTTTCCATGTTTATGAAGTAAAGTTTGCATGCTGAAGAAGTTCATATCACTGCAGATGTGGTTAAGAACGCACAATGTGTGACATTGTGAAATGCCAATCCAGGTGTAATTATCAATAAGACGATGATCAAGATAAGCTTGGGAGATGAGGCCCATTTCTCAAGCCTATTTCAGCGATCTTAAACAAACAAGATACAACGTGGTACAAACAGTAAATAATGCTTTTACCGGCTGGTAAAACACAGTTAATGGAACATGACACCCCTAGAGGGCAAGACTGCTTTCGTTCGTCACGCAATCCAGTAAGATAGATAATAGAACAGTATTGAATGCTACATTCATGAATGAATGTTCCCTTATTCTAGCAGTTAGTACAAACGCTATTCATGCCTGTATTCTAGGTTATATCTTGCTGTGTAATCTAGTGTTACCGTAAACGTCCATGTATAAGCCGCACTTTTTTTCACAAAATTGAAGCCATAAATCAAGGGTGCGGCTTATCCATGGATACATCTGTGTTTGGAGTTTTAAAAAACCTAATTAATATTCATACAACTTCTTAAGATCTCAGTAACGAAACATAAAAGAAACTGAGAGCATGTTGCTGTTGTTCATCGGCTTTTTAATGAGTGGTGGTTCCTAAAGGAGCCGTTTGTGTCTTCGAGTGTTTATCAGCGAATCTTGCTTTCCAAGAGTTCTTTCAAGCGATTAATTTTCGCTTTTCTCGAACAAGTAAACACCAACCTACAAGGTCCTACATTAAGGAATCTCCATTCTTCCGCACAGCTGTAAGCAGTGACGTCTTCGGCCAGTCAATTCCACGCATATCTTTCCGTCACGTGCGATAAAATACCACAAAATTCGCGAGTACTCGCGAGGTAAATGGCCAACTGTTTCGTTGTCCTTGACCACCTTCTCGGCAAATTTGTCGACTGCATTATCAAGCTCCTGTTCTGATGAATTTTTTCGCCTATTGCGGGTTTCCAAACATCTTTATAGACGGGGTCATGATACTCAGGCCCTGCCCAGACTCCTCCCCACGTTTAAAGCTTGGCTACTAAGCACTCGTTCGTATTTCAACTTATATGGGTGAAACCTTGATTGTTTGTCCTTGATGGTTTATAGCAATAGAACGTTACTGGAACTTCAAACTTTATTGTACTACATTTTTTTCCAAAATGTGCGCTTCTAAATTCGGGGTGCGGCTTATCTACGGATGCGGCTTATACATGGACGTTTACGGTATATCTTAGCTTTTCCTAGATTGGCCCATATATTTGTTAGCCCCATTCATGGCTGACAAGCTCGCCACATGGCGTCTCTTTAGCTTACAGTACAGCTGTACCTATTGGTCGAACTTTGAGACACTGTCTTGCTATATAAATCTCAATACACTGTCACAGGGCATAATCCTGGCAGCTTGCACGAGAATACACAGTTTGTAACAATTTTGCTTTAAAATTTCCCACCCTCCCTCCCTGGGAGATGGGCTTTTGTTTGTTATTTGCCAATAAACTGGAGTCACTCCTTGTGGTTCCGTTAGGCTAAGTCTGCGTAGCGACTTCCCCCAAGCTTTGGCATTGCTTGTGTCTTGCCATCTTATATCCTTGCCTTTATCTTGTCCGATCCAGCCTCTGCTGTGCTGGGGAGATAACAAAGGCTCTGCCAAAACTCTTGTTCTATTCCCACGTTAGTGGGGGAATAAGTGAGGCTTTTAGTTTGTGCACCTATCATGAAGTCACGTAAAACCTGCCACAGGGCTGTGTCCCCCTCAATTACGCCATATTGTTGTTTGCTCATTTGTTGTCGTTACACCACCTAGTTGCGTTACACTCTACTCTTAGTTTAAATAGTGGAATAGTGACATTAATTATGAGATACAATTGAAATTCTTGATGATACAGTACTGATGTAATGATGTTGATGATGATTGAGATAATAATGATGATGACAATGTTCACTTTATTGTCATATTTTTACTGTCACTATCATCATCATCATCATCAACATCAAAAATATTACGATTACCAATATTATTAACTGCATAATAATTGCTGACTCACCACCCAGATGGCTTATCAATGAAAAAAACATTGACTAAATAAGCCAGTAGGATTCCTAGACAGATACCAACTTCATTAAAAGAAACCAACAAACCTCGTCTTTTCTGTAAATAAAGGAATGAGAAAACTAAACAGTTACTGCTAGTTAAATTGCTATGAAGTTGACCTTTGCAGACTCAGGAAAACACTGTTTCATCTTGACTGAGCAAAAGTGGAACTTTGGTCAACCTGGGTTTTTCCACAAATTGTACCTGCACAAATTATTTTTAAGAAAATGGATGTATCCAAAATACTATTATATGCGTACATAGCGACTATTAGTGCACTTTCAGCAGTATTAAATTACTGTGTAACCATTCATAGAACTCTCAAGATAATATGCATCATGATTGGTCACTGCTGCAAAAAAATTTCATCTACCGGTATTTTTAATTATTAAGATTTCCTGTAGTATATTCTACAAGTTTTCCTAAGTATATTATCATGCTACTCATCCGCATGAAGACTGTAAGGTTAAACTTCAAAAATATGCTGCCATCAATCCCTGTAGATGATATCATTAATGATTCACCTGCACTGCCAGAGTTTTTTGCATACGATAATTTTAGAATATAAACTGCGCAACCACAAAAAAAAAACAACAACAACAGAGAATTGCTTTTCCTTTCATTTCTAAACCACCTGTGGTAATTTAAACAAAAATTCAAAAATTTTAAAACATTCCAAAAATCAAATCGTCACTTGAAAGGTTCTTCACATACTCCACTTTGTTATTGTGAATGACTGATTTCCACCAATTTTTTTCATGGCTGTTGTTATAATAAGACAAATGTTGGTCCAGATTGGCAGCAGTAAACAAACAAAACTCTTGCTCAAATTAAAGTTGAACTTCAGGGTCCACATGAGAGAGATAACAGCAGTAGAATCAAGGAATAAAATGTAAGGCCAGAAAAGTAAACTATGCTAACATTTGTATTTAAGGTGATTAAAAAAAAAAACCAGACTCACAGCAGGAGCAATCTCAGATATGTAGATACATTCAGCAATGGCAGACAAGGAAACACCAAACCCCACAATAAAGCGACCAACAACCTGTAGAGGAAAAGGAGATTTACTCTTGCATTCAATTACATTAAATTTTTAAATTAGTGCCATGACAATAAATATAATGTAAACAAGCCATCAACAGGTCATCTCCCTAGCAAACCTACAAAATGATAGATTTGTCCTGTGAGCATCATTTACTTCCTTAGAAACACAATGCCACTCAAGTAAAGAAAAAGAGACATACAGTTGTAACTGTAGGTCAAAATCATGAGATGTACATGTATAGCCTATCCAGCAAAGTGTATTACAGTACCTATGCTGCAAAGCACATGATTTATCCGTGTCGTGAATTTCTATCCTCTTAGGATACATAATACCAGTATCTCTAATGATTTTTTTACATGCTCCTTAAAGGCTGATGCAGCAGAGTCTGCATCAGTCATGTTAAGAACACCTTTCAGATTTTATAGGAGTCTGTTGCATCTAAGCACTAATTTAAATATATTGAAAATAGAAACAACATATTAGATCATTTTTCTGTGAAAATTTATAACTTATTTAATGAAAAATAGAAATTAAGTATTCTGGGTGCTCTGAAAGAGTCTAAAGAAGTCATTGTCAATAAAAGGTCATACATAGCAAGTACGTTTCCATCAGATCTTGACTTCTCAGAAAATAAGCACATATTATTGGTATCAATGACAATGAGAAAGGGTTAGAGCAAAAGATGTAATTCAGTCATAATACATGTAATATTATTAATGTACAAACCAGTACTGCAAATGAAGGTGCAAATGCTAATATAACAGCTCCAACCAGAAATACGCCTGCATTGATAATGATTGCCATACGCCTTCCAATAAAATCAACAATAAATCCTAGCAGGAGAAAAGTAGTTTGTACTTACAATGTACTTAAATGCAATTTCAGCCAAAATTGTTCTAAATGTAGTGTCAGCAGTGGCTCTAACTATCACCTCACAGCCTTACAGTGCTAAAGAAAAATATTTATTTTTTTTTGGATTTCAAAGCTATATTCAGATTAAACAGTACCTGAATGAAGTTTTAAGCCTTGATCTAAAAAAGACACTTGTTTGTTTTAACTGGAATTTTCCTGTTTAATGGTCCGCTATTACTAACTTTAAAATCTTGAGAGAGCTGGATCCAGGAGAAAATGACGTCAAAGACTCAATAGTATAAGAGTGTAATACATGTGTACGCAGCTGAATTAATATGCAGCAAGGGAGTTTCAGGCTTTGAGACTTTTAAACTTGTGTTTTGCATATATAATAAGCTGCGTTTACACAGCTGAAACACAGTTGAAATTTTGAGCTAGTGAGTAAATAACGTCACTTTTCCCTAGATCCAACCCTCTGAGGTCCAGTTGGTCAGTTTGGAACATGAGTAAGTAAATAGCCTTTGGATAAAAATCAAAGCTTAAAATATTGCCAGTCAAGTGCTGAGCTGTCACATTTTCAAAATCTGAAGAAAAAAAGTGATTTTTTTTTTATCATAATAGCACTTTAATTAATTTGTAACAGAAAAGTAATTCCAGTTTAAACCTGCCTTGCATCAGGGTTCATCATCCCATCTGCTGTTACGGCAGCGATTCTCAGACAGCTTTTAGAAAGACGTCTGACTATCATGTAAGTGTGACACTCTGAGTTACGGACAACCTATGTTTGAACTCTGATTTTCTCTATTACAACACTCTGCAAACCGCATCAAGCATTTTCTCTCAGTGAAGACTGAACCACTTTTGCACTCAATACATACATTATAAATGCCTTCATTTTCCAAGTTACCCAAGTTATCCAAGTTGGTACCAGAGTACAAACCATAAGGGAGCCCTGCTCATGAAAAAAAAAAAAAAAAGTGCAGCATGGCTGCCAGCATAGGAAAGGAGCTTTACATACCTCCAGTAAGAGATGCTACTACTGCTCCCATAAGCATCGAACTAACCACCATTTCTTGTTTAACACAATCCAACTGAAACTTTATTCGCAATTGAAGAATGGCACCTGATACGATACCTACAAAGTTACATCCAAACAGGTGATTTAGTTCTAAATGAAAACTGGGTTAACCCATTGACCCAAGAGAGTGACACTATAGATTTTATTCTGTCTAATGCCAGACGATTTTACTCGTCAACGGGGGCATCCTAGGACATTTGAGGTGTGAATGGGTTAACATAATTTCAACCTCACTTGATTTGCACTTTCCTTTGTTTTTAACTATAATTACTTAAAAACATGAATAATAACTTGACAGCATTTACATCCAATCAAAAACTATGTCCCATTTAAGTCATCACCCTGAAACTTAGGTATACATTTTACTGCGACAATAGGAGGAAGGATTAACAACATCTATGTCCCCTCCAACAGGCCATATTCATTTTACATGTATAAGGAACTAAACTGAAATTAAACTGGGTACATACTCACCAATGTCATAGCCAAATAGTACTCCCCCAAGTGCAGCCATGCAAGCAGACATTATGAGATATAACATTGGCATTTGTGGGCAACAAGGATTACTACATTTTGCAAACAGAGAAGAAAACGTAATAATAACGTAAAATCTATCAGATGTTATGTAATGATATAGATCAGTATCATGCAGTTATCTAACGACGAATCAATTCATTTTCACATGATTTGGTTCAATATTTAGTTTGTGTGTCATAAGGCTTGTTACAAAATACTGCATTTTGTCACATTTAAGTTATTGGCATTCGTTTTGGGTAAATCGATCAGAGCCATGTTCACTTACTCCTCAAGAAAGCGTGGTTGCACGAGCTGCAGTTCTTCCACCTCATGAACACGATCAGAAGGTTCAGGATCGAGTAGACTTGCTAGAAAGAAACAAATCAATGATCATTTTACACGACGCATCTTGGCCTGGTTGATTTTAGTCATAAAATAAAACTCGAATTAGAGACTCCAAAAATGAGGTTCAAGTTTATTTTATTTTATATATACTAACATGTGTCTTCTACACCATCGTAGTATTCCTTTTTAGCCAGGTCCTCGAAACTCGACGATTCCATGGCCTGTAGGACTTCACAGTTTGATCATATCACTTCCTATCTTTGATATTTTCATGCATAGCATATATGCATAACAGTTACGCTATTTTTGTGTTGCAGCTGAATTGTTTTCACTCAACATAGTTATGCACTCAATGACATCGAGTTGCACGGGTAGTACGTTGTGTAAGATCATAGAGTCATGTCCTAGAAGGCAAGACGGCAAGACCTGGCGTGGGAGTTGGACAGGGTCCATTCTTCACTCAGATATACACGGTCCAAGGACCTTCCATGCAGTCGTTTTTAGGGTAGGGTAGAAGGTGAAATACGACTTCCCTAAAAACGACTGCGTGAGAGGCTATCTATTTCTTGATAAAGGAAAAAAAAACCGCCTTTTATTGTTAAGAAAGGTGGAATTAAGTACCCTGTATCATTTGAGCCGTGTTGAGTCTATCCGGAGCCTGGAGCACATCACCTGGATGTGTTCCTGCTGGTGGCAGAGTGTGATAATAACTTAAAGAATTCCTACCAAAAGTTAGGGGTGTGATAATCGTTAAAAGAGACTAGGCCTTTGTGGAACACACTACCTCGATATATTCGTTCCATGGCAGGTTCAAAGGTGCCTTTTTGAAGAAGATTCGACAAACTGATTGTCATGTTTATACCCGCTGACGTATGATTTATCACATTTGGTTCGTTTATAATTTTTTTTTTCAATTTAAAACTTTAAATTTGATGTAAATAAGTTTTTATAATACTGTACATTACTTAATTCTTAATCGTAGAGCACCTGGAAACTAGTGAATAGCTAAGTGTGTCCCTTTTCCACGTTAAGTAAAGTATCATGTATGTATGAATGTATGTATGTATGTATGTATGTGCCCAGCCTGCTGCTGATAAAGTACGTCAGGCTGCCCTTTTGGAAAAAATGCACCTGGCCTCCAGGGTTTCTTTTCTTCTTCCTCTTCAAGGGTGATGACGTCGTCTCTGTCTTTCCTTCTTAGCAACGACAAATGAAAATTTAGGAGCAGTAGAGAAAATGAGAGTAAACTGTGTCAACTTAGTCAACTGTATGTTGGTGTTTTAGTTAACCCTGTAATCCAGTCAAAATAAATTTAGAGTATCTTTATTGAATATATTCAATGGAATGCACAAAAACTGCAATGAAAGTTAATAAGGTGGAGAATTTGAAGTTTAATAGATGAAATGAATTAAACAAATTTTTGCACTTGTGATACAGGCGTGCTTGCGAAAAACGTATTATTCATCATGAGCACTCGAACCAAACCTACTATTAAAAGGTCCAGTGATTGGAAAAAATTGAAAAACCTGCGTTTCCCCCCGTCTCATGGAAAAAAAATTTGGCTATGACATCATCGTTCGACCGTACGTTTTCATGTAAGCCAATAGGCAAAATATCGCACTGCTGGAACCTGCACTTTTTGGCGGGAAGTTGCATGAGCTGGAACCCCCTTTTTTTTGGCGGGAACTTGCTTGGCCAACGTACTACATTTGACGCTGCGTTTTAGTAAAACAAGCAGAAGTTTTGAAGACAACAGAAAAACGAGCGAAGTATTTTTTTAATACGCTTACGTCGCACAACGAGGAAAGAAGAGAAAGAGAGAGAGAAAACAACAATAATCGGGCGACGAGTAAGAAAGCGACTGAGAGCACGACAAACAACGAGAAAGAGATAGAGAGCCAAAAAAGAGCCCGAAAAAAGAAACGAAATTATTAGATATTCACGAGCAGTGGAACAAAAAGCAAGCTGGGCTGATCGTATGGTATGGTAAGCAGACTAGTTGTAAAAATATCTGAAAACAAAAAGCTTTTAGGCTTAACTAAACTGATATATACATTATTTATTAATTTATTAAATCACTGTTTCTCTTGGGGCCAGTCATAAAGTGCTTGTTGTTCCGATATGTGGGATTTATCAACTGCAACCGCAACCAATAAATTGCGGTCGACAATACCAGTCGTGCTAAAGACCCAGTAATACAGGCAACATTTTTGGTGCATCTTTTCGTGCAACAATGTTGCGTTGCAAATTGAGATGGTTTCTTGCGCGTATTACCACCTTCTTGTGCAATAAATTTTTATGTTGCAAATAGTAGACATCGCTTTTACTTTTTGCAACATAGAAATTTGTTGCGCAAGAAGGTGGTAACACGCCCAGCAAACCAATTCAACTTGCAACGTAACATTGTTGCGCGACAAGTTGCGCAAAAAATGTTGCCCGTATGGGCCTTTGAGGTCATCATGAGTAGAAACTGTGTGTACTTCCAAGTACTACCTGCGCATGTCTCCATATATATCTGAGTACATGGCAAAATAAAACAAAGCACAGTTTTTGTTAGAGCGTGTGGCGATCAAAAATAACATTGAGTTCGTGGGAAATACCTTGTCATGATCATCACTGTCTGCTAATGATCTCTTTATTCAAAATGTTCGATTTAGCTTCTGCGACTCGATCCGCATTTTCGACAGTTCCTCGGCTATTTTTGTGTGCAAAAACACTATGATTTCTCAAAGGGAAAGAAAAAAAAGTTTCTTTTCACAGGGGTATTTTAGTTCTTAGCTAAAATCTTGATTTCTTTCGAACACGAAAAATAATTATTCAGCGTTAAACGGGTTTAAAGCGTAAAAAAACACTTTTTAAGCACTTGTTAGTAAAACGAGTAACGGTAAAACTTCGAAACCAAAATAGACCGGGCTGGTGCCAACACGGCCTAAAAACCTAATCAAACGGAAAATGCTTTTCAATAAAACACGAAGGTATTGTAAGGTAGCCAAACATATTTTTCAGTGTGGCCACTTTGTTGTGTGCTGTTTGAACATATTTTACCATGTTTTATCATGTTGGGTAAGATTCATAAACCGTTAGACATTTCAATTGCCAAATTACTTCCGTTTAAAATTCCCGAGGCTGACAATCCAGTAATTGTCGGATTAAAGGAGAACACTAGCGAGAAGCGATTCAAGGCATGCGCACTTTGGTTTGAAAATCATATGGGTCTTTCCGCAAATCGCACAGTTGATGCTTTCCCATTCAGTGGAAGAATTTAAAGGTTAGAGGTTTTGCTCGTTTTGCCTGTGTAAAGCTTGTTTTAATGCCCAAAGAAGTGTTCCGCAGTAATCAAGGCTTACTTATGAATCTCTAGAACTCAGTGTGTGTGTGTGTATGTATAAGTATCAGCTGCCTTTCTATGCTACTAGTTGCTGTCATGAGTTTGTCTGCGCTTCTTAGCCGCAAGGGAATAACGGAGCTATAACTGAAAAAAAATCCGGCTTGTTTCATGGAGAAGGTTTGTTTCTTCAAAACATATCAGGGAATGATGCGTCCAGCCTGCTCGATCTCCGTTGGAAACAAAGCGAAACGAAATCCTTTGACGTTAAAGCCACTTCTCTTGCATGGGCGCGTCAACGGAAAACGAGCGTTTATTCTCAGGGTAAATCATATTTATTTACGACAGCTTTGACTCTGGCATTGGTAAAATGTTCTTACCCGATGAGGGCAAAGTAATCGAAGCTTGAGTCAAAGCCTTCGTTTCCCATTGACGAAAAATATACTTCTTTGCTCATAACTTCTCACCTTGAAACTTCAAAGTTTGGACTAAACTGATGACAAACGAAGAACATGTGCCTTTTTTGTACAAGACTTGTTGACTTGTCGGCTTTTTGTTTCCTGAGTGAAAGATGAAGATTATGCAAGTGGGAGATTATACAAGAGCGTACTTGAGGTCTGTGTTGCGGGTAGCAAGAGTTTCAAGTACCTTTTGAGAACCAGAGGATTCTTAAGTACTTGAGACCAAGATCAAGAAACGACCTGTGATTGGTTTGAGGATTAAAAAGATTTACTTGGCGGCAATTTAAGGAAACGGCGGTACTTTGAGGAGACAAAGGTGGTAGTATTCGTTTCGCAATCCAGGTTCTTTCAAAAAACAATTCCCAAGACGATGAAAACAATAGTTTACGGAAAAATCTTTTGATAGGATGGTTGGTAACCCTGGCGTTCCGCACTTCTTGAACGTGATCTGTTGATTGATAGACTTTGGGACAACAAAAGCTGCACAGTTATTATGTAAACAAAGCTTAACGAATCATACCGATTTAATTAATTTAAGAGTTCAAATTGCTGATTAGCATAAGACCTCGCGGATTCATACTTCTAATCTCGCAATGTGGGTAAGTTTATTTGTAATTAAGCCCAACAAAAATCTAAAAATTAACCGAACGGCTTTGGCTAAGTTACAAGTTGGACCACATGGTAACTCTGCAATGGCATGAAAAAGGTACGTTGTAATAGAAAAACAGCAATGGTTGCAAATTTGTAGAAATGGGTCACTAGGTTTTAACTAAAGACAGATATTCCCGTGAAATCTGTCAAACTTTTTTTTTTGGTGCAGAGGCGAATAACTCGCCCTTTTACCACCTCGAATGTGACCCGGGTTCAGTTCCTGGTCACGGAGGTTAATGACGTTCTACGGTGTCCCATCGAATAAATCACTGTCCATCGAATAAACGCCAACAAAATCAATTGAATGATATTGGAAAAATAAGGAATTCATTTATTTGGAACTGCGGCTTTTGACGACTCTAAGCGAGAATATTCATCGCAATTAAGAGAGCGAACAAGCATAAAGCAATGAAAGCCTGCAGGCTTGAACAACACGCGCCATTCATTTGCTTCGTCAGGGACAAAGTACGAACTCGCGACTAACCAGCAGTCAGTTGGTAAAGTAGTGTAGAGCAATCGCAAGGTCACAGGATCAAGTCTCCACTCTTTTCCCGTTCTTCAGACGTCGCTTGCCACTGCTGTAGTTGCTCTCTATAATACGCCGCATTATTATTCTCGCTTCTCTCAGAGGGTAAAAAACTAACTGAGTGTCCCATTTGGAAGTGATACAAAATGATGCCTTCCACACATTAAAAAACTGGCCCCAGTAACTCGAAGGGTGGATAGCACTATCCACTGGATAACCTCAATTGGTTTTGCTAATATCTGGATAGTGATTTATCTGGTGGATAGCGTTATCCACCTTTTGAACAACCGACGTCTGATGCCTGTACTTGACTTCGTCGCGGTTTCTCGACTCGGCCATAAGAGGATTTTCTCCGGATTGTTTAGTTTCCCTCTTTCCTCAAAAACCGTCATTTAAATTGATTTGCAGTGCATCAAATTAGTGCTTCAGTTTTAAGTAATTTTACACAAATAAATGTTATTATTTTAGTTATAATTATTGTTACCTTTGCTGTGAAAAGTATCAGAGACAGAAGCGCACCTCCTAGAAATAGGGCACCAACCGGCGGATTGTTAATAGTTCCTGTGATAATCCCTGACTGTGATACAGAGTTTGTGTCAGCATTCACGAGATAGAGTAGAATGCAAACAAGCTTAATTAAGACGTAAGATGAAAGTAGAGATCTTGAACAAAGATCATGCATGCATATCAGTCCTATTCAAACCCGAGAAAACTTTCGCCATGTTCTGAAGTCCTTTCTGGTAAAACTCTTTCTTTTATTCAGTCCCACCAGTTAAATCAATCAATTTCCCCTATACGCCTTTTAATTCATAACTGAATTGTTCAACATTCTGCAGACCATTAACAATCAGTAAACAAATGATGTAAAATTATTCGTGTGTTTTTATTTCCTTAACTGATTCACTGTGACATTTCAAAACATAGGCATCCAAGCACCCAATACACTCACTGAATACTCAAATCAAAATATCTGGTTGGCTCGTTCACGATAGAACATTTATAAACTCTCACGGCATACCCTGTGGTACTAAAAGTTTGGGTGTGAATTCAAGTGTGTCGAATTTGTGCATCGTCAATTTCTCAACTTATTTTGACAGGCGTCTGTTCCTCTTTCAGCTAATGGTTTTGCAGTGCTATTTGAGGAGAGTAGCGCAGACAGAGTGGCCTCACTGTTAACCCTGACAACTTGGCTGCTAACAATCTATGATTTGAACAATCAAGTCTGACTTCTAAAAAAAACATCAAGTTTTAGGTAAGTGAAATGATCAGCAGACTAAAGGTGTTAGTTTTGTCAAGCTCGAGCTCGAGCATCCCAAATTTGACGCATTTTAATCGAACCTTTTGCCATAAAATGGATTTTTAAGAGTGCCATGTAAGGGCAGGATCTCATGATTTTAACGTCTGGAGCACCTGACAGAAGCAAACAAAGACATTTCTGAGCACAAAGTAAAGCCCGCCAAGGTTACTTCCTTTTTCTTCAGTTTAACCCTTTTAAAATGTTATCGAATGTACAGATATGTAATTCTCCAAAGCACTGTGCATATACCTCGGAAATCTTTCCGTTGGCTTCTTATCCGAAACCAAGACTTAATATTAAAAATCTTTCCCAGTGGAACCAAACGTTAGTAGCAGATGCATGCCTTATGAAAATTTGAGAGATTTTGGTTTGCGCATTGTTCTTTCCATTTTTGCAGAAATCAGTCAAGTTGTGTGATTTTTGTTTCAATACCACGCTCGATAGAAATCTGTGCATGATGAAGTCTAAGAACGACTACATAACCAACGAATATATTAATACGTCCAAAAATTTCACTAGAAAGTGATATTGCCGCGGTTGTGATCTCAGTTTTACGAATTTTGTGCAGGTGTTCTAGAAGAAAACATTAATTGTGAAAATTTAATGCTAAAAATTAACAAGAAAACATAACTATTAAATTGAGATTAGAACGAAGTTTGATTTCCAATCGTTTTCCTTATGAAGCGAACCGAAAAAAAAAACACTTGCGCGTAGCTCAGGGCCCGAAGATATTTTTAATAAACCAAAATAGAAAACACTTTGCGTTTGAAAGGTGCACGAATGACGTTTGTTTTTTCAATGCTTACTTCCCCATGAAATTTTATACAGAGGCAATAAAATGTGGTAATGAAATAGGCCATTTTCTTAGTGAAGGTTTCTGCATTAAAATAAACTCTGTTGGGAGTTCTAGAATATGGATAGATTTCATCTTTAGTCTAATGGAACAAAGTAAATAAATAAAGTCTGTGGAGGTGAATGGTCATTGTCTCAGTGTGACAGTAATAGCTGGAGATAGACAAAAATAAATTTTGATACCATATCTTGGTTCCCGACTGATCAGTCGAACTGAAAATTTATCGATTCATCCCTTTCTTTCATTCCGTGAAAGAGTTTCTTTTATTTTGCGAGCTTTTTGCTTCGTCGAGTTTGACCACTCAGCCAGGGCAAACAAATATTGTTGAATAATTGTATTTCTACTAAAAGCTTTTAATATAAAAATACTAATTATATTCGCTTGCAGCCAAATTGTTTTTTGGCGTTTGAATTTGGTGTTTCAGATAATTGACTCACAAAAAACCATTCTTGACCAGATGTAATGTGTTTTTTTCATCTTCGTTGTTGCCTGTTTTTAGGACAATTTGGTTGAGTTTCTTTAGAAAGCTACTTCCAAGAATAGTATCTTTTTTAGCACTGACATTCTTTATGTGCTTTCATGATTCGCTGGGTCCAATTCGACTCAGTGACCATCGATTTATCTGATATAACGAACGAGTGCATTCGAAAAAAGTATCTCAATTTTATCGACACCATTGATACTATCTATTTGTCTTCCAGCATTCTTCCTCTTAATGTAATCTCTTGCTTTTTTACTGATACGAATCTCTTCGACAGGTTTTTTAAATTACCGCAATTAGTGTGGCAATAGTTTGCGCTCAACGTGAAATGATTAGATTGCCAGTTTCAGCTGTGAGCATGCGGATTAAGTTTCGAGGTTTGGGGTTTTTCTAAGACAGAAAAGGCTCTTTTAATACTGGTGATCGTATGGCAAGTCACTAACACCATTTTTATGCTATCAAACCCTAAAGTCCCGTCTCCGTGTACGAGCTATTTTTATGTCACAATTTTTATTTGATTGTGTGGATGAGAAAACTTGCCCAAATATCATATGACAAATACAAGCAGACACGCCAAGAGGCAAATAACAATTGCTGGCTCATTTGTTATCCATCCAAAAGGGCAAATATATTTGTGACATAAACGTACATAATTTGTGTGGAAGAGAAACCAACCTAAACTCTAACAAAATTCATACTTTTGTACGCCCTGCGCTTGAGTTTATAGGTGTAGTACCGTGTCATCCTATCCTAGGAAACAACGTGAAATTAGTATGAAAAATCTGGTGCTTGTCAAGAACGCCAGTTGATTCTTCGCCTTTTACCTACTCGTATAGAGCAACGTCTCAAAAAAAATAAGAAGTAGGTAATAGAATGTTCATGCTCTCAAGGTAAGCAGCAGCTTACCGTTTGCCATTTCACGTAAACGGGTCTAAATGTGATGTTAATTCTCTCTTTGGTTTCGTTAGTTTTGACACCTGGTTTCGTCTCTCGATCAGCCTTTCCAAATTCGAACTTCATATAATTTCAGGACTTGGGTAGTAAATGGTTTACTCGTACCGGACGCAATTTGACGCACCGTTCCGTGAGTATGCGCGCAAGCTTAATCGCAAACGAGTTAATTTGTTAGTCACTGTCTTCTGTCCTAACAAAATGTACTAATGAACAAAACGCAACCGAGTCAGTTTACGTATGTTGAATGAAACTTGCGTCATGTTCCTAGACGACACAAATGACTGGCGCGTAGACAACGCAAATGATGTAACCAATCTTTCACTGGGAATGTGTCATCAGACAATTCGTCTATTTTGTATGTCCGGGTATGATGTATTTAGTACATTTGGAAAGCACCTTTTAAAGTGCTGTCTTAAAAGACGCGAGTTGCTCTTCATAAATGCTCGATATGACATGAACCAGGCAGTGTTTCCTTGATAATTTTAAAAAGATTTCTCAGTTACAATTACGAACCATCACTCATTGCGTGAACAGCATGTAATTATTTTATTCGGGATGGTATTCTGATAACTGAGTTTGACTGATGAGTGTCAGAAGTTAAATTTATATCTTTAGCCTGCTCTCGATACGGCATTCTAGTAAGAACTTCCGAGGAGAAGAAATTATTCACAGATTAAAAGATGAAACTAAAATGGGTAAAATTTTAATAGCGACCCCAGCAATCAAGCATTAAAATGGCTAGCTATTTGATCAACTAGCGGCGGCACATTGTCAATACGCTTTCAAATCTTCATTGTTTAACTCTTTCAGTTAACACCTTTGTTCAATGTGCAATTAGGATTACTCTTTAACGAATACTTGTTAAGCTTGGTTTACTTTGCTAGTAAAACAGTTTACCAAGCTTTTTCTCTGAGTATTTTTTTCTACCAAATACAAGTTTTGAATGTTCTCACGCTTACAATTTGAGTAAGACGTGATCATACGCCATCTTCTTTATGTTCATTGGTTTGGCATTTATCGGAAGGGTCCAGGATTTCCTGAAAGGAATCCACTATCTATGAGGCCTTTACTTTTTCGCTTACGCCAAAAAAACTTAATAATCAAGTCCGTGATAAATTGAAACTATGAATCTAATCAGTGTCCGCTCAGGAAATCTTGGGCAGGAGTTAACAATGAGTTATTTTGGGGAACATTCTTTCTTAGCGAGATTTCGACCGTCTGTAATTAATAAGAGATGAAATATTGGCATTATAAGTGGCGAATCGGGATCGTAGTTATCTCTCATGTCCGAAGCAATTGATGTGATATTATCAGCTCAAGTTGAAGTCAAATAATCCGCAGACTATCAAATTGGCGCAACGGGCAGTTAAAAATAAATGAGGACTAGGAGTTTGTTTTATTCCCTCCCCTAAGGGTTTTCGACATTTCTCACTGATTAGACAACTTTTAAAGTCAACAGTCAAAATTCCAAGGACACAGAGCACTTTTCTTTGGAATGCTGTTGATTTAAAGTGGCAGGATTCTGTCAGAAGGAACAAATTCAATAATGCGATTTCTGTCGTATTAACATTGTTTATGTGGTTACCAAGCGAGTCCCTTTGACGGTGTATGGTATCTTCTTACGAAAGCTGTGACCCGCGTTCTAACCTCTATCTCTTCCTTACATAGAACGGACACGCTCGGAGCAGCACTCAAAAGCCGTCGAAAAAAGGCATCGTCTTTTTCTACCAGGATCTCTTCTGTCCAACAAAGTAAGTTTCTGAATTTCTTACGTTGACCATTATTATGCCAGTTTGGCTATGTTGCATTAAGTTGTGCGAAAACTGTATGTGTAGTTAATTACGAATGCCTAGCTAATCAAGTTTTTAAAATTAACTGACTTTCCTTTACGTTAAAAACTAATGAGAGATATTCAGGTGAGAGGTGAAAGTAATCAAATGGCTGAAAACATGTTAAAGTTAATTTTGTAAACCAATTGCATATATGGTTTAAAGATCTTAGAACCAGTTGAACCACCCTATCCCACCGGTTCTGTTTCACTCGGCCACGTTTTGCGACGAAATAATTCAGCTTTCTAGATGAGAAATAAGTTCAGTGTAGACTGATGACTGTGCGTTTTTGCAGATATCGTGCTTTATGACTTTTCACATTCCAGAAAATACATCTTAAATAGTTTTCTAGTTAAGATAAGAACTGAATAACAAAAGTAGATTAAAAAGGTCTTGTGGTAAATATCTTTTAAGGGCAAGGTCTTAATTTTTCATAACATTTAAGGTTGAATCAACTTCTAGGTGGAAGCCACGACATGTGAAATTACGTAGCGAAAAATAAGACTGAGCAGACCGTACACGATTTTGCATTTATTTTTCCCAGTCAATTTGGCGGTATCCATCAAGATCATAACCACGGAGTGCGGGAGGGCAAACATTCTCCTCTTATGAGGATGCGATGTCCTCGATTTAGCTATCAGTCAGTATTAGCGTAACGGCAAGCCCTAATAGGGTGACTACACAGGCTGTTTTTTTATTGTTGAGCTTTCTATAGTTCAACTACTAGCATGTGAATTATATGCTAGCGAGTAGTTCATCCCCACATTGCCTCTGTCACAACACACGATAACAAATTGTATCGTAGAACCACAAATCATTCGTTGAACTGCAAACCACGCTTTTTCAACGACCATCAATCTCGCAGTCTTGCATTCCCGGGCTTGCATTCCTATCTTTGCCTTTACAGTGTTTTGTTATGAAATGATTCAGGGCTGTGACCGACTTCAGTGGGCTGTTTTGTTTATTCAATTTTGCCAGTGAAAAAGCTCAAATCGTTTAATTTTTTAAATGTGCACTACACTCTTGCCCACGAAATGGAACTTACGGCGCATTTCTGTCAGATCTACAGGAACATTCAACTCACTTTAAGATTAACAGCTGCTTATCGCACTTAACAGCAAGTTTCGTCAAGTGTAATTAACAGATTCGTCAAGATAATTTTGAACAAGGTAAACATTTTAATTTACGATTGCTAGAGCCATGGTTAAACTGTGTCTTTTATTAGGCCCATGGGAGTTTCGATGGATCCGCGATTGACAATTCAATTGCTTATATTATGATCGCAGCCCTTATTTTCACAGGCGCAAATCCCTGAACTTGTAACTATCTTTAATGACCTCTAAAGATGCCTAGACTTGATTAAGGCAGTCGTGACCTCTTCCAAAGATTTTTATTACAAATTGGCGCAATTAAGCACACACGAGTGTTTCGTCATCACGAAATGCTAGCTTTGACGAGTAAGAACATCGACGGTGCTTCAATTTTTTTTTTTGCTCCTCTTTCCCGTCTTTTCAAAAGGATAGCGAGAAATCACGTCATTTATAGTTTTGAGGTAAATGAGAGCAACCAAAGGCAACCTTTCGCTTTCTTCATCACTGACTTGATCACGATCCGAATGAGGTACGGCGGAGTTATTAGGGAGTTTAAGCACGCGCGCTTTTGAGACGCGGACGGCAACCGGAAATGAGATGTTTTCCCTTTTAACAATGTTTTCTTCCGGTTACCGTCCGCGTCTCAATAACGCGCATGCTCAAGCTCCCTGATATCGCACAACACGAACAAGATGGAATAATGGCACGCATCCATAGTAACGATGGTGCAAAATTGCTTATTTTTCAAATGACTGCTTCCGTCCTCGTTGCGTAAACTCTAATTTATCTTATTGACGATGCACGTTAATGAAATAAACACTCTCATTCTTCCCAGAAAATTGAGTTGACAGACTCCATTCTGGCTGCCTTATGATGAACTAGTTACGTTAACACAGATGATTAATTAACAATTATTCCTCGAGCCCGAATGGGCTCTAAGTCAATAGCCCATGAGGCCGAAGGCCGAATGGGCTATTGACTCAGAGGCCATGAGGGCGAGAGGAATAATTGTTTTAGTAAAATCCAACTAGTTGGTCAAAAAAATATCGAGACAAAACATCTTTCGCTAGTTAAAGCTAGACTTTAATTGTTGTTTTGGTTTTCAAAGCCGGCGCTTTTCGCTACTAGTGGGCTATAACAAATAGCCTACTAGTAGCTCAACCAATCAGAACGCAGCATTGATAATAGACCACTAGTTGGATTTTACTAAATCGGTTTATTTTGTCATTATGGAAATAATGCGGTTTCAACAGTAACCCGCAATATTGCGCCAAAAGTAAGGTCACTGTCGTACGCAAGACTAGAGAGGCTACGCCTAAAAATGCCGCGTCATCGGTTTCCGACACCGGAACATTTTAGCCCATGTTAAAGCGAGTTCATACTTGGGTCCAAGTAGGCCATAAGTGAGACAGAAACTCAAGTTAGCCGACTTCATTTGATGTCTTACCGCCTTTTCGTCTTTTGATCTGCTCAAGTACGCATTCAAGGGTGATAGAACAAGACTTGGCATCATACTTCGGCATCTGTGAAGATACCTCGTTTCTAAAGTAAGGTACTTAAACTAAAATAAATGACCCATTCACATTCAAAGTAAAACTCTGACATATTAAAAGCATTGTTATATCCCCAGTGTGAACCTGCCTGTTGTTCTTCTTTGACCAGCGTGCGACAAACAGAGAGTTCGTAAGTCACGGAAGCCACTTTCCTGTATACCTCTGCACACTCTTGAAAGGCAATTGAATTGGACAAGCAAATAAATGCTAACCTTTCCGCGTGATTTCTGTATTTCTACCTTTGAGATTTTATTTAAACTAAACACGTGAAACAAAATAACGCTGTTTATCTTCTAATCACCTGTGTCATTACTGTAAGACGATCATTTTCCTAACGCTCAGAGAATGTTGTGTCGCGATTAGACCGATTAGCATTCGGAGATATACACTTCGCCTTCGGTAACTACATTATAGCTTTTAAGAAGACTTACAATACGAGAATTTCACTCATCATCGACGTCATTGATTTGAAAAATTATCCGAATTTGCTGGTGTTTTCTGTTTTTCAAGGTCTCGCAATTTATTAGAGATGTTATCTGTTAATCCACACACCACTCCAGAAACATCCATAACCCTCTTCAAATGTTCTCAGTTTTTAAGGCCGGATCGGGTTAAATAAGGTTAATGCGAGATTGTGCAAATTACCGGACAAATATTCTCTCACCTGTGATCTCGAGTGATTGCTTTCGTGATCGCGTGTAGGGCGTGGAAAGAATTTTCTCTCTCAGATTTTATGACAGACTTTTGAAGCCTTCTTCGATGGTGGGAAATTGAGAAAAATACAAGAACCCAGCCGGTAGCCCTTACTGACACATAGCTGACGTATGTAATCTCCTAGCGACTTATCCACGACCCATTCTTCACAAAGGCATTATTTTTGAGCGATCCCTTGACTTCGTATTGGGTTGAATCCCAAGTGAATTTACACTACTTCACGAAGCTCTACTCAAAGTGCGATTTTTCACCAGTGATTAGTCAGAGGCGCAAGCTGTAAGAGGTACCTCTGCTGCAAAGTTTAGATATCCCAGAGTGTACAGAGGTTATTTTTGTGGTATGTTGTCGACAACAAATCATAGTTTTGTTTGTGTTAGTTTAATTGGCATCGTTTTAAACTAGGTACGCTTATGTTTGATAAGTTACTTTTGTTTTGTTTTGTATTACAGACTAGACAGTCGAATCATATCTGTTTTTCTCCCAACAGTCCTGAGTTTTAGACATTTTCAGTTGCGAGTATTAATTAACTTTCTAACTCTGCAGATGTGGTGAATGAAATGTTAAAAATAAGTCAGCTAGAGCCGTATATTTTAGAAGTACTGCCATGGAAGGAAATTCTGGCTAACCGCAAGGCTTTCCTCTGGTCCTCAGTTCCGCTCTCGTCTGCTATAATTCATTACATTGGACAAACCCTGTTTAACTGCCTGCAGACCAAGCTTTTAATTTTACAACTTCATATTTAATTTGCTTATTCGACCGTCTTAAAACTTAAAATAAAACTACCTGCTCGCTTCCCACTCAGGACCGGATGATCCCTATTTGTCTAAGAGTTTATAGAGTTGAGTCCAAATTGGACCTCAAGTTATTTTTCCCTATTTTTATCGCCTGTCTCAGAAGCCTGTTGCAATCTTACAATATCTCCTTGCTAACGTTACAACGAAATTTAATCCGAAGATCTAGGATGCGAGAAAAGCGTGAAAAGCTCATGCTCCGACATTAAATGTTATTTTCTAGCTTTGTCGCAAGGTGACTCAAGTCAGGAAAGTGTTTTAAGGGATTGGGGAGAGAGGTTTTTATCCAGAGAAGAACCTCAGGTGATTATGAAAATGACCGCGCCCTGACACAGTGGTCGAAAATACGTGATATTTTTTCCTCATTAACCAACATTTGACTTAATTTGCGTTAATTTCTGATTTCAGTTTAAAGTGTCCCCAATTAGTGCTCCAGCGCTACAATAGAACGACTAGGCACTTAGATAAAGTTCCTTTCCTTTCCTTCCCTTTTTGAAGTGATCTGTCGTTTTTGATAATAAAACAAAGATTGATTTTCAAAATGGCTGCCCTGCGTATCATTGATAATTGAGGAAACAAGTGAAACGAAATAACGCTGTTTATTTTCTTATCACCTGTATCATTACTGTAAGACGATCATTTTCCTCACGCTCAGAGAATGTCGTGTCGCGATTAGACCGATTAGCATTCGCAGATATACACTTCGCCTTCGGTAACTACATTATGGCTTTTAAAAAGGAAACGTTCAGGGTGCCTCCCCCTGACCAATAAATGAGTTTTGATCATTAAGCATCGACTATTGTTTTATCTCCCTAAAATTGTCTTTTAATGTTCAGTTAATCCATCTCATGGACCGCTTCTCGGCTTATTCACACCGTCTTTTCTGATCAGATAAATCTTACAACATGCATACAGTATCAAATCGTCTTTTTGTACGAGCCCCATTTCGTTAAATGTAAAATGTTTATTATTTTAGTACATCAGAACAGAATTGCTCCTGAAATACTGCTACACCGAATAACCAGTTACCGCGAAATCTTTCAGTGTGCTTGTCGGATAGAGACAAGATCATTAAAAGAAATCGAAGACTATGAGTAGTTTGTTTACTGATATATCAGTATTATTTATCGCCTTAATGAATCACTGAACCCGTGTGGTGAGTCACAGAAAGTACGGTATATGTTTCTTCTGCGAGACGACAAGGAAAGGCAGTTTTCTCTCCTCGTTTCATGATTGTAAAACCCTGAGTATTTGTCCGACCAGAGACCCGTGCCAGTCAAGTATCTTTGTTGTAGACAGACATTTTTTGTGTTTTCCCTTTTTGTAATTTTGAAACATTTCATGGAATCGTGTCCCTTTTTACTCAAGAAATTATTCTTCGTGTAACCTGTGCTTGTCTTGTGACCGCCTGTTTTGAATTTTGTCGTGTATTGACAGAAAATAACATCGTAATTCGAAATGACTACCAAATATCTATATCTATATCTATATACGTATATAACCGATTTTGATTTTTTTTTCATTTTGTAGTAATTTAAAATTTTCGGAAGTAGACGTAGCTTACTTTGTTATAAGGTTTGTCACAGTTCAGTTAAGTTGTTACAGGTTTGGCGACAAGTTTAATTCGAAAAAAATATTATTTCAGCCCACTTTGATTAGTTTTACTGGTTTCCCTTCATTAGACTTTCTGCCAGTCATTTTCCCACTTTTATAAAGTCTTTGATTTCTTTGATTTGTCTGGTCGCTAATGACCCATCTTTTATCATAACCCCAAATGAGATCACAGTACTGTCCTCTAAGATTGAAGAAAAACTATCAAGGTTTAAATAAATTCGTGTTGTCTGGAGACCCTATTGGTGGGAAAGAAGCCATTGGCTGTGGCAGGTATCTCAAATGTGACAGGGTTGTTTACAAACGGGGACATTTATCTTGGCCTCTCGGATAGTTCGTTAGTTCAGCCGGCGAAATCATTAATGATTGTGAAAGGCACAAGATCGATTGTCCACCAAAGCCAAACTTTCCTGTTATATCTGCTGGCTGCGTCTTATGTCGTTCATTACCCTGTTAATATCACATCTTTTCTTTCCATCTCTCAGACTAAAACTTGCCAGAGGCCAAAGATATAAACCGTAGACGCTTTGTGACCAATTTGAGTAGTATTAGGAGGTCAACATTGGTCAGAATATGGCGATAAATAATGCATCTATCGAAGGTAAGTTACCTTTTTGATTGCAACATAATCACATCTCTTGGCCTCAGTGAAAAATTCATTTTTCTATTTTTCTTCCCGCTTTTTAATTAATGTTCTGCAACAATTACACTTTTCAAAAAGAGCTTGGAAAATTAAATCGTCTCGCCGGGCCAAGCAACAGCAGAAGCCATTCGGGTACAGCTCCATCACTACAACCATTTGGTTTTATTGAGCAAAACTGATTCCGTCTTTATCGATCTGAGAGGACAAAACCTCAAGATTGTAAAATCACACACAGGATTTTAATCTTAATTTTTAAATTATTTTGTATTTTTTTTTCTCCGCCCAGGACTTCCTCTAATATTTAAGTTTAATTTGTAACAGACTGCTGTTTCTTTGACTTGTCGCTCAATATGCGTTATTGTTTCAAATATTAAGTACTATATTTAAATTTTTAATTAAACTCGGTCATGTCAACAACAATTTATACACAAATTTGTCGAGTTGAGATTGAATTTCAGTTTTGCATTGTCGCGCTGTATAAAGGAAAAACACAAAACGAACAAAAAATGACAAATTCAATAAACTTCCCTCAAAAAGAAAGTTGTGACTAAATCAGAGCGTAGTTATCTTGATCCGTAGAATTTTATATAGTTTTTCCTGTTTCTTTTTCCTCGCCGAAATTCAAACGTGTCAACAGAATAGTTATTAGGCCTACGCAAAAGTGACAGTTTTTGCGCAATTCAAGGCTTATGAGGTTACTGTGTCAATTATTTCATGTAAAAAGCCATCAATAAAAGATCATGCATCAGCGGCACAAAGAGACAAAAATGAGAATTTAACCTTTCTATTTCACAGACAAAAGAAAAAACTGAAACTTTCTTCGGTAATGTAATTTAAGCAGCCGCTTTCTTCGAAAAATTTCACACGCCTTATTTCAAATTTTTCAAATTGATTTTGGGATGTATTCATTACCTATAACGCACCCGGAAAAAACTCGCATGGCTTTCAGTGCACGTTTTGGCGAGAGATCAAACTCCATCCGTTTTTAATATCGTCAGAATTCTTATAGAAGGCGGTAAATAAACTTCATCCAATAGACAAAGCAGTCGCCAAATATTGCTTCCAAAACTAAACTGTGTAAAATTTTATGAGGCCCAAAAAAAGTTTTCAGTTTCCTTTTTTGGGCCTCATAAATTTTTTTTAAAGTCATTTCCCTTTGATCGGTTTTTTTCTCTCTAGAGGAAGTTTTGTGCTAATGTATCATTAAGGTTGACTAATAAAATTAATAACATTATGTGTCTCACGTTTATACCTCATTTGTTTCTAACAGCCAGGATGAATCCCAGTGTTCTGCAAATATTCAGCTTGATAGTGAGGCAGTGCGGACAAAAACAATAGAAACACGTTGGAATGAATGTGAAAATATTTGCATATCATCCACTTTCCTTTGTCTTTGTCCTCTATTGTAGCCGTTAATTAATTGATATCTTCCTTTTTAATTCGTTTCGTCAAAGGAAACCCTAAAATATATAAAATTTGTATGGTATTCATTTCTGTAGACAAGATTGAAATCATAAGGAATCAGGCTTTTCATCCTGTGTCCCGTTTTATTATCTTTTCTTTCTCTCTATATTTTTTGTAGCGTGCGCGCGGAACCGCGGTAACAAACTCATTACCAGGGACCCGTTTCTCGAAAGTCCCGAAAAGCCATATGTGAAATTGCCAACCGCTTGTTTTGGAAAGCCGATCTTTTAACACGCTTTCAAGACACCAAAAAGAAAATTAACTGTGAAGTTTGACGAATTAAATGCTCTCGATTCTTGAGTTACAAAAGGAATTGTGACACCCGAAAATGGACCGACGGCCCCCAGGCCTTTCTCCTTTCTCCTGCCTTCTCCCAATGCAAAGGGCACGTCCCGTAATCCAGTTTGCCAGTCTAAAGCCCTGGCCAAACGCTCGCAACTCTTGCAACATTGTTGCATGATGTTGCGACATGTGTTGAGCGGGCTGGCCAAACGCACGCAACATTTTTTACCGCAACATGTCGATGTTTATGTGCCCCATGCCCCTGACTGAAGTGGACCAAGCGCGCATGCCCTAGTGCATAGTTGCATGAAACATGGCCAAACGAGTACAACATCATGCAACATCCAAAATGTTCACGAAAAAATTGACCGTTTTCAAATTTGATCCAATATCATCCAACATATCGCAACAGGTTGGCCAAACGTACGCAACATGTTATGCCCAACAATGTTGCCAGTTGTTGCGTTGAAATGTTGCGAACGTTTTGATCAGACCTTAAAAGTCTGCTGTTTGGTTCACATTTCACAAGAAATTTAAGAGGACGAGGCCGGGGAGAGATAAACTAAGAATAAAGCCATAATCCGAGCCAGGATTCGAGCCAGGATCCGAGCTAGGATCCGAGCCAGGATCCGAGCCAGGATCCGAGCCAGGATTCGAGCCAGGATCCGAGCTAGGATCCGAGCCAGGATTCGAGACCTAACCGAGACCTAACCGAGACCTAACCTAACCTAACCTAACCGAGACCTACCCTAACCCTAACTAGACCTAACTAGACTAGAACCAACCTAAATAGACCTAACCTAACCGATGCGAGACCTAACAAAACCGAGAGATTCGAGAATAAATAGCGGAGAAAGCTCATGTTAGCTCGAATCCTGGCTGGAATCCTGGCTCGGATCCTAGCTCGAATTCTGGCTCGGATCCTAGCTCGAATCCTGGCTCGAAGTTTAGGTATCCTCGGCCGAGGATTCAAGAATCGAATTTTCGAGAATTACGAAGCACGACAACAGCAACGCAAGTAAACACGTTGCTTCAAAAATTTGTGCTATCGCAAGTACTTTGTGATTTCTTCTTCTGGTTCCCGTTGTGTACGGTGTGAGAAATATCTAAGGCCTTGAATAAGGATTAGAAACTAGAATGAAGAAGATTTACCGCTGGATGCTTACGTTGTTACCAAACCCTCAATTAAATTTGGTCATTTCTCATTTTGTGTTCGGGAAGATGGACAAGATATATTTTTAAACTGACGCCGCGTGTGCAGAACGTTTGTCGGTTTTTGCCGTTAAAACGGTTCGTTCCGTGGCTTCGCCGTCGCCATAACCGCGTCAGTTGCTTAATGTCCCTTATAAAAGTCGTTCCCCGCCTGTAGAGTAAAAAAAGGGGCGGATCTTATCTCTGTGGCTAATGTAACCCGAAACTTTAATACTTTCTTCAAACAGGAGGTGACAACGCCACAGTTGCAACCGTCTCCATTTTGACTTCCCAGCGGAGCGAGACCGCGGTGTGGATGACACTAGCTTATGTGGTGACCTTTATCTTCGGTTTCTTCGGTAACATAAGCATTATTTATATTGTGGCTACACGCAAAAGGATGAAGAGCACATTCAACTTTCTCATAGTAAACATGGCCATTGGGGATTTGCTCGTTTCGTTATTCCTTATGCCGTCTGAGGTAAGTTGTTTTAGTTCTAAGGTCAAGGGTCAGGTCGTGAGACCCGACCACATTCAAGTGATGTCACGGCAGCCATATTAGGAAGCTTTAGCAACGACAACGGCGACGGCAACGTATATTGCAGATTTGTCAATTTCTTTGCCGTCGTCAGCAAAACAACAGCATGAAATGACCAAATTTGAGGTTTCAGAGATATCGTCAGCGCTTGAGGATAAATTTTCTTTTTCTCCCCTAAACTGAGCTCCGTTCATACTACAACCGTGGACAAAACTCATTAAGAAAACGTACAAAAACTAACAAAAAGCATTTTTTCACTATTTCTCCCTTGTGAATTCCACAGCAGTTACTTCTTCTCCTCCTTTCCCCTATCCAATGTTGATTTGACAAGTGTTCATTTCCAGGAAACAACATTAGGGAACTTAATAGGGAGCTTTAGCAACGATGACGGGAACGGCAACGAGAACGTCATGTAAAAACATAAATTCACGTTATTGCGATCACTTCGCGACTATTCCAAGCCTTTTAATATGACAAAGGTGTTTCAATCCCTCAGGAATGAAACCGTTACGAGCGGCGCTTAATTTAGGGGAGAAAAATTAATATTTATCTCCAGGTGCTGACGTTCTCCATAATACTTCAAACTTGGTAATTTCACGTTGTTGCTTTGCTGACGACGGCAAAGAAATGGACAAAAATGAAAAACGCACGTGCAGGGCGTGCAAAGCTATTGTTTTTGCCCACTAAATATGCAAATTTGTGACGTTTTCGTTGCCGTCGCCGTTGTCGTTGCTAAAGCTCCCTGTTAAGCAACGACGACGGCGACGGCAACGAGAACGTCATCTCAAAAATAAATTCGCGCTATTGTAATTACTTCGTGACTATTTCAACCTTTTTAATACGACAAGGGTGTGGTAGTTGCTCAAGAATGACACTGGTCGGAACGGCGCTTCATTTAGAGGAGAAAATGTATATGTATCCTCAAGTGCTGAGGTTCTTAATAAAACCTCAGATTTGGCTATTTCACGATGCTGTTTTGCTCACGATGGCAAAGAAATGAACAAAAGTGAAAAACGCACGTGCAGGGCGTGCAAAGCTATTAGGGACTTTAAGATCGTGCTGCGCGTGCGGCACGCATTTTAGCACGTAAACGTGCGGTTCTCTGCACAACAACGACGTGAAACGACCACGTGAGCGTTCAAACGTGAATCTTTAATTCTCTATTTTTGCTCTGAAACCGCTCGTACTAATTTTTTTTTAGGATACTTCGCCCACATTGTAGGACGCGAACGAGATGGCCAAACCGCGAGAAACTTACGATAGTGCAACGTTATATTTTGAGGTGACGTTTTCGTCGAAGTCGGCGTCGTAGATCTTAATCTCCCTTTTGTTTTTGTCCACTTAATATGCAAATATGTGACGTTCTCGTTGCCGTCGCCGTTGTCGTTGCTTAAGTAGGGAGCTTTAGCAACGATGACGGGAACGGCAACGAGAACGTCATGTAAAAACATAAATTCACGTTATTGCGATCACTTCGCGACTATTCCAAGCCTTTTAATATGACAAAGGTGTTTCATTCCCTCAGGAATGAAACCGTTACGAGGGGAGAAAAATGAAAATTTATCTCCAGGTCCTCAAACTTGGTAATTTCACGTTGTTGCTTTGCTGACGACGGCAAAAATGAAAAACGCACGCGCAGGGCGTGCAAAGCTATTGTTTTTGCCCACTAAATATGCAAATTTGTGACGTTCTCGTTGCCGTCGCCGTTGTCGTTGCTAAAGCTCCCTAGTTCCCTACTGAGACGGGGGAGGGGAGTCAAATTGTTTGCTTACAACTAAAAGCGCTTGGAAGGGTAATTTTCTTTAGAGTTTTGTCCACGATTGTAATTTCGTTCTTGAGGGATTGCCACACCTTTGTCACGTTAAAATCCTTGGAATAGTCGCGAAGTTATTACAATAACGCGAATTCACGTTTAACGGCGACGTTCTCGTTGCCGTTGCCGTCGCCGTTTCGAAAGCTGACGTTCTACATAAAACCTCAAATTTGGTCATTTTGCGTTGTTGTCTTGCCAACGATTGCAAAAAAATGGACAAAAAATTAAAAAAGCACGTACAGAGCGTGCAAAAGCTATTGTTTTTGCCTACCAATTATGCAAATGTCTGACGTTCTCGGATTTTTTAGCGCTCCTCCCCTCGCGCGCCACTCGCGCTTCGCGCTCGCCTCGCGTTCGCCTCTGTTTACGCAAAAAATCACGCCTGTTCTGCAGGCTAACGTTCTCGTTGCCGTCGCTGTCGTCGTTGCTAAAGCTCCTTATTGATACTGTGAAAATCAATTAACTCCGTGAAGAACTCAGCGTAGTTACTAAAACATGAACCCACCCAAAACCACCTACAACCACCAACAAAACCAGCCAAAACGACCCAAAACCATCCACAATATACCTTAAGACGACCGGTGTGTCTGATATTTGCGTACATGGCCGTCTGTGTTGATGTTGCGTGACTGTCACGCTGATTTTGGGTGGTTTTAGCTGGTTCCATGTTTTAGGAAGTACGAAGAAGTCAGGCCGTGTAAGGGCCGATTTACACGGTACGATTTTTGTGGCATGCGTCAAGCTCACGACAGGCCTACGACATGACTTGCGATTGTCGCAGCGTTTTAAAACATGTTTTAAAATGCTACGACATTTTTTCTGACGAACACAACAATCGTAAATTATGTCGTGGGCCTGTCGTAAGCCGTTGTCGCATGCAAAAATCGTTCCGTGTAAATCGGCCCTAAATCGGCCCTAAAATGTCCTTTTTGTGTACTTGTTAGTCCCTGGATTAAGACTGAGATACAGCTTAATTTTCCAATTGTTATATGAGAAGTTATGAGAATTTTTTTCCTCTTAAAGCTCTTTGTTTAAGTAAGTCAGATGCAAAAAATGCCTCTGCATTTAGGTTGAGGTAAATGTACACCTTATTTAACGTCGGAAGTTCCTTTACCCTCTAGAGCGAGGGTATTCTCCCAGGAAGCCGATAGTGCGTCCATTTTACCTCCCTCTTTCCATCAGTACTCCGTTTTAAGGGTATTTAATGCTATCTGAAGCTATACAGAATGGAAAGAAGTCGAGGCAAAGATGTGAGGTTACTAAGAATCCAACTGGGGATCCCTCG
Source organism: Montipora foliosa (assembly GCF_036669935.1). Lineage (NCBI taxonomy): Eukaryota > Metazoa > Cnidaria > Anthozoa > Scleractinia > Acroporidae > Montipora > Montipora foliosa. The sequence goes on from NC_090879.1 coordinate 22,475,872, forward strand.
CAAAGAAGGCCGCGCACTAACCAACCGTGCAATCCTTACTCTTATATTTATACCGATATGTGATCCTCTTTGTAGGTAAAATTTCTCTACCTTGGACAGACCTGGCTCTCAGGAGGTTTTGGTGCAGTCACTTGCAAGTTTGTCAATTTCGCCGGGGTCCTATCAATAGCTGCTTCCATAATCACGCTCGTATTTATCTCGGTGGATCGCTATTTCGCCATCCTTCATCCTTTTGCTCATGTTCCTGTTATTCGCAACACCAAACTGATCACCTGTGTCATTTGGATCTCTTCCTCGCTGTACTTCTCGTTGTATCTGGTGTTATTTGACAGCGTCCCTGCTGATAAAGGTGACAAATGGGTTTGCAGAATGGTTTGGACTTACTTGTCCAACAACCGCAAAACGCAGATCCAGATTGGGAGGGTCTATTTCATGATCACATTTGTGGTGCTTTATTTAATCCCACTGGCTGTTATAGCGGTGCTTTATATTCGCATTGGGCGCCACTTGTGGTCACGCAAGATTCCCGGTGAGTCTACGGCGCATCAGAAACGTCAAAACCAGACGTCAAAGCGTAAAGTGTTGCGCATGCTCATTATAGTCGTCTTGACATTTGCACTCTGTTGGTTGCCGACCCATATCATACATTTGATGGGTTACTATTACACGGACACTTTTAAAGAGCTTTTGAAAGTCGACCACTTGGAAACAAGTTTTTACTTTCTCTCGCATGCCAATAGCGCCATTAATCCCTGCCTCTACATCTTTCTCAATCAGAGATTTAATCACGAATTCAAAAACATTCTTCGAAGACTTTGTTGTCGTTCCCTGAAAGAGGACGTCACTTCAGGTCAGTCTGTCTATCAGACGCAGTCAGGTGAAGACGCTTTACTCATGCGCACTCATAGCTCTTCTAGTTAGGATCATTTAGACCAACGCTCCGATGAAAACTCCTGTCACTGGACAAAGAAAGAAGTCTTTCTGCCTCCAACGCTGAACAGATATTCTACCCAGCAAAAGTAATCCCGTTAAATCCAATCCAGTCCATTGGAAAGAACTACGTGGCGCACAAACGCACAATTACTATATTTTTTAGTTTTGGAAGCACTGAAGGGATTCCTGACAGGAATCTTCCATTTATGGATGACCAAAAAAAAACTGAAAGTGCTTATTTGACTTTGATCATCTTATCTCTTTTTCGTTGAACCGGGGATAGAGTTTTGAGCCAAACTGGCAATTTTGTATCGTTCTCCCTTGCAAACGCAGTTGAAAAGCGATTACAGGCCCACCTTTAACCGATAGGCATTGCGTGCCGTGGAACAATTTTCAAAATTCCACTAAAGCTGAAATTCCGATTTAATCCGATTGCTGCGATAAGCAATGCGAATTTCCATAGTAAAAACAGTCGAAAAGCCTGTCGGTTGAAGGTGGGCCTTTTAAGGTGGCTGGAACCAGTTTCACAACTCTTAGAGACCTTCTTATTAAATGGGTTATAACTACTATACTGTATCACGTAACAGCAATGTTATGGTACCACATCAAACACCAATTATTGCTTAACAAAATGCGCTCACTATTTTTACGTAATAGCTTCCTATGGCAACATGAAAGCTCTCCAAAAACACCCTATATTTCGTCTTTACTTGCTTAAATTTCAAAAATGAACTCGGTGAACCCCATTTTTTTAGAGTACTGAGAATAGTAATAAGCAAATTGAGATAGAACTATCAGCAAAGTTAAAAAAATTCTTGGGAGCCACTTCAGAGCTACCTTAAATTTTCGATAATTTAAGGTAGTGCAGTTAGTGTTATCTCAAATTGCTAATATTACTATTTTACAATAAAAAATGGGGGTCACCGAGTTCATGTTTAAGATATAAGCAAGTAAAGACGGTATGGTATCATAACATTTTTTTTACGTGATACAGTTTTGTAGTGACAACCATTCTAAAAAAAAGGTCCTAAAAAGTAGTGAAACTGGTTCCAGCCACCTTAAGTCGTTTTGTTTCCTGTAACAAAATTAATTTTATGACGCGTACATTGACTTTAAATGGTCACAGTAACGCTTTATGGCAAAAGCAGGGTGTCGATTTTAATGAACATCATGATTAATCCCCAACAAAGATGGCTGAACCAATGAGTCGAGAATTGCGTTATCCAATGATCAATATTTAAAAATGAAAAAAGGCTCAAAGAAGAATACTGAAACAGAAAATTACAAATTTTCCATAAACTTGCCAAGTGGTCTAACTGTCGCTACATTTTTCTTGAGGAATTTTAGCTAGGGAATAGTTATGTCACGCTTTGGCTGGGCTTTTCGTCCTTGATTACTGGTTTGTTGTCGTTTCTATTTCTATTCCCCGGCCGTTCCTTCCCAATATCGAATCGGGGTACAAATACGGGAAGGCGTGCGAAGCAAACGAAGACGGAAGGAAATAAATACGTGAAGTATCATATAAATAAAACAAGCGCTATCTACAACGTAAGTTACCAATACAATCACTTTTCCATGTGACACCGGCACCGCGGCAGTTAAACCACTGAAACTGTTGCTATCCTACTCACGTTCCGGCAAAATTCGCCATCTCGTTTAGAGTGGACTTAAGAATCATGGGATATATTATTCATGGAGAAACCCGCTGAATTACATCACCACTGACTCTAATGCTTTTTCTTAAGGTTCCGAAGAAAATGCACGGGGCGTTATAGAAAATCCTCTAAATGAGCGCTTTCACAAATCAACTGTGTTAAGAGGTCGAAGTTACCCATTTCACAGCAATCAAACATGACAAGATCTCTGATTATGGTGGTCAGGTAGTCTGCAACCCTTGTTACAGTTCATTTAAAATGAAAATCATGACTATTCTACAAAAAGTGCTCTACAGGCTGCTGTTTAAAAGGCGACTTGTCTCCCTCCTAAATGATAAAATGCGATGATTATATCTTGTGTTGCTCGATGACGCGCTATAAGAGAAGTGGTACCTTTTGCAAGTGTAGATCAAAAGTAAAAGATAAGCTGTTGAGGTGGATAAAACTATTTGAATATATATGCAATAAAGAGCCCTATAGCTACAGAAAATCTGTCTTTTTGGTTTCTTTGTCTCTGCGATCCTAGGTCATAAAAGAATCCTTTAGGATGTACTTCTCTACAACCCTTTGCCACCATATTGTGTGATGGTGAAGCTGGTGCAAAGAACATAGTTATTTTTTATTTATAACGCGTTGTCGTTTATAAGACCGCGTAAAATTGGTGTTATTTTCTATTTTCGACAGCTGGCTTGGAACAAGGGCCCACGAGCTCCCGTTGCCATCTCAGATTCTTTAGTGGTATCCCAGTGGCCTCTATTGTTCAAGAAAACCTCCTCTCCTACAGTAAAGTGACCGGAGGAAAAGTGTTTATATCAAGAAAATTAAATATTGAATTTGAATGATTTTTGTCCCCATCGATTTAAACACATGATTTTTTTGGTCTTCAAAGTTAAGCTCAAATAACGTGGAATGACACTCCCCTGTTGAAGCCCTCTTCACGATCGACTGCAGTTTTATCTCCATTTGTTTAAAATGTAAGTGCCGTCTGTTAAAGACTAAGATTCCATAACCTTGACAACCATCGAATTTCTGCATTTTTTCAAGATTCCCAATCGAATGTTTCTTTCCTTTACTTGACAAAGTTTTTGCTCAATGCAATGTTTTAAACATTTAAAACATCAACGAAACAAAGAATAACGCTTTTCCAGTGGTAAATTTGGTATCCTGCGCTTTTCTCACAAATACGAACAAAAAGTGGTATTTACAAATCTAAAAGATAAACACCAACCCAATATATAAGAGTTTAATAATCATCCCCGCAACTACAAAGACCAAAACATATTCAATTGATATTTATTCCGGTTTTGGGGTCAGAAGCTATTTTTTTTTTTTTTTCATTTGCTTTCAATGAATGGTTAATCTGCATTCAGTTTGAACTGTTTGCTTTAATTATCATTACAATAAGACAAATGTTCCTTGAATCATTGAAAACAATGGACCTGCAAAAGATAAAGGTACAAATGAATCCTGTGAGGGTCATGTTATTATCTCTAGAGCTTTGTTTATGTGGAATTTTTATACCGGCCAACTAACAAAAATGACCCCTCCGATATATAATTCCGACGTGGCTCGATTAGTCATTCAATTGGTGATAAGCCAAGTAGATGATTAAGCTAGAATTTGAAGGCTTAAAAGAGCTAAGACATATCTTAATAATCGGGTCCTTAAGGAATCTATTGTATAATAAATTAATTCGGCCGTTATTTGAGTATTGTTGCACAGTGTGGGAAACACCAAAAATGAAAGTTTACTTCGATTATTAAGAGTTCAAAAGCGTTTTGCCAGGCTAATCGTAGATGCTATTGATGACGTCATGCGAATGAGAAATCTTTGTTTAATGCACAAGATTATTAATGGCTGTTGCCCTCAGTACTTTAAAGATTATACTTCCTATGTTAATGATAAGCATAGACATGATACAAGGGCGTCAGCAAATAACAATTATTATTCATACCCCTTTTTCATACCAATTTTGGTCTACGCAGCGTCAAATCAAATTTCCCCCCCCCCCCCCCCCCCCCCCCCTCTCTGTTTTTACTTTCTTGTGGATGGCGGATGTGCCCTCAACTTTGCTGGGATCACGTCTTCTTCTCAGTAATCGCGACACGACATTCTCTGAGCGTGAGGAAAATAATCGTCTTGCAGTAATGACTTAGGTCTCAGGTGACTAGAAGATAAACAGCATTATTTCTCCTGTTTCACGAGGAGCTTAACTTGGGTCAGGAATGTGGGTCCCCGCTGTTTAGGTAAAAAAAATTACCAAAATCTCAGTGAATTGGTTCTTTTCTGATTTTAAAGCAATCCATTTTTAAGTTTTATACTCATGGAACTCGATAACTGAGGAATAAAACTCAACAGCTATTACACCTTCGAACATCTGCTTCCCTAATTCTCCGGTTAAACATGAAACGTTAGTGATGTATTGGTGTATTTGTTAATTTAAACACAGGCAAATTATTTCTTAACTGTCAGGCTACCGAGATGCAACTTGTTTTGCCTGGCATACACTTTTCTCAACAGCAACGGTGAATTGGTTCTTTTCTGATTTTAAAGCAATCCATTTTTAAGTTTTATACTCATGGAACTCGATAACTGAGGAATAAAACTCAACAGCTATTACACCTTCGAACATCTGCTTCCCTAATTCTCCGGTTAAACATGAAACGCGTTAGTGATGTATTGGTGTATTTGTTAATTTAAACACAGGCAAATTATTTTGTCACTTAACTTTCAGGCTACCGAGATGCAACTTGTTTTGCCTGGCATACACTTTTCTCAACAGCAACGGTGAATTGGTTCTTTTCTGATTTTAAAGCAAACCATTTTTAAGTTTTATACTTATGGAACTCGATAACTGAGGAACTGGGAAATTTAGAATGCCCAATTGTAGCTGTGTAAAATTTCATTCCGGGCTAATTGATTTCCCAGCATGTCACAGGGAGGCACAATTCAATATTAATCACAGACTTATCAATTTCCTAGCTGCTATCATGATATCCTGATATCATGAAATTGAACCTAACAGCAATTATTTTACCTCAGCGTTTGAGCTTGAGCCTGTATACCGGGAAGGCTTCCAGCACCGAATTCCCCGACGTCAACATTGTTTACTGCCTCCATAACTCGTTTGAAAACATGAATACAGAAATCCATGACATTCAGACGAAGACTGCTCAATTAATCCCCCCACAGAGGCCAACCAAAGTTATTCCGTAAGCTTCGTCCACGTTTTTACCAGAATTTCGGACGGCGAGTCTAATCTGCAGGTCGCAGGTCGCAGGTCGCAGGTCACAGGTTGCAGGTCATTCTTTCACCAATACAGAAAGTATCCTAAACATTCTTAAAAGCTAAACTTAGGCCTAATTAGGCCTAAACAAAAGTTTTTAGGCCTAAGGTTAGCTTTTAAGAATGTTTAGGATACTTTCTGTATTGGTGAAACAATGACTGCAACCTGTGACCTGCGACC
>NC_090879.1:22486925-22499425 GCF_036669935.1 Montipora foliosa
TCAGTTAATCCATCTCATGGACCGCTTCTCGGCTTATTCACACCGTCTTTTCTGATCAGATAAATCTTACAACATGCATACAGTATCAAATCGTCTTTTTGTACGAGCCCCATTTCGTTAAATGTAAAATATTTATTATTTTAGTACATCAGAACAGAATTGCTCCTGAAATACTGCTACACCGAATAACCAGTTACCGCGAAATCTTTCAGTGTGCTTGTCGGATAGAGACAAGATCATTAAAAGAAATCGAAGACTATGAGTAGTTTGTTTACTGATATATCAGTATTATTTATCGCCTTAATGAATCACTGAACCCGTGTGGTGAGTCACAGAAAGTACGGTATATGTTTTTTCTGCGAGACGACAAGGAAAGGCAGTTTTCTCTCCTCGTTTCATGATTGTAAAACCCTGAGTATTTGTCCGACCAGAGACCCGTGCCAGTCAAGTAATCTTTGTTGTAGACAGACATTTTTTGTTTTTTCCCTTTTTGTAATTTTGAAACATTTCATGGAATCGTGTCCCTTTTTACTCAAGAAATTATTCTTCGTGTAACCTGTGCTTGTCTTGTGACCGCCTGTTTTGAATTTTGTCGTGTATTGACAGAAAATAACATCGTAATTCGAAATGACTACCAATATCTATATCTATATCTATATACGTATATAACCGATTTTGATTTTTTTTTCATTTTGTAGTAATTTAAAATTTTCGGAAGTAGACGTAGCTTACTTTGTTATAAGGTTTGTCACAGTTCAGTTAAGTTGTTACAGGTTTTGGCGACAAGTTTAATTCGAAAAAAATATTATTTCAGCCCACTTTGATTAGTTTTACTGGTTTCCCTTCATTAGACTTTCTGCCAGTCATTTTCCCACTTTTATAAAGTCTTTTGATTTCTTTGATTTGTCTGGTCCGCTAATGACCAATCTTTATCATAACCCCAAATGAGATCACAGTACTGTCCTCTAAGATTGAAGAAAAACTATCAAGGTTTAAATAAATTCGTGTTGTCTGGAGACCCTATTGGTGGGAAAGAAGCCATTGGCTGTGGCAGGTATCTCAAATGTGACAGGGTTGTTTACAAACGGGGACATTTATCTTGGCCTCTCGGATAGTTCGTTAGTTCAGCCGGCGAAATCATTAATGATTGTGAAAGGCACAAGATCGATTGTCCACCCAAGCCAAACTTTCCTGTTATATCTGCTGGCTTGCGTCTTATGTCGTTCATTACCCTGTTAATATCACATCTTTTCTTTCCATCTCTCAGACTAAAACTTGCCAGAGGCCAAAGATATAAACCGTAGACGCTTTGTGACCAATTTGAGTAGTATTAGGAGGTCAACATTGGTCAGAATATGGCGATAAATAATGCATCTATCGAAGGTAAGTTACCTTTTTGATTGCAACATAATCACATCTCTTGGCCTCAGTGAAAAATTCATTTTTCTATTTTTCTTCCCGCTTTTTAATTAATGTTCTGCAACAATTACACTTTTCAAAAAGAGCTTGGAAAATTAAATCGTCTCGCCGGGCCAAGCAACAGCAGAAGCCATTCGGGTACAGCTCCATCACTACAACCATTTGGTTTTATTGAGCAAAACTGATTCCGTCTTTATCGATCTGAGAGGACAAAACCTCAAGATTGTAAAATCACACACAGGATTTTAATCTTAATTTTTAAATTATTTTGTATTTTTTTTTCTCCGCCCAGGACTTCCTCTAATATTTAAGTTTAATTTGTAACAGACTGCTGTTTCTTTGACTTGTCGCTCAATATGCGTTATTGTTTCAAATATTAAGTACTATATTTAAATTTTTAATTAAACTCGGTCATGTCAACAACAATTTATACACAAATTTGTCGAGTTGAGATTGAATTTCAGTTTTGCATTGTCGCGCTGTATAAAGGAAAAAAACAAAACGAACAAAAAATGACAAATTCAATAAACTTCCCTCAAAAAGAAAGTTGTGACTAAATCAGAGCGTAGTTATCTTGATCCGTAGAATTTTATATAGTTTTTCCTGTTTCTTTTTCCTCGCCGAAATTCAAACGTGTCAACAGAATAGTTATTAGGCCGACGCAAAAGTGACAGTTTTTGCGCAATTCAAGGCTTATGAGGTTACTGTGTCAATTATTTCATGTAAAAAGCCATCAATAAAAGATCATGCATCAGCGGCACAAAGAGACAAAAATGAGAATTTAACCTTTCTATTTCACAGACAAAAGAAAAAACTGAAACTTTCTTCGGTAATGTAATTTAAGCAGCCGCTTTCTTCGAAAAATTTCACACGCCTTATTTCAAATTTTTCAAATTGATTTTGGGATGTATTCATTACCTATAACGCACCCGGAAAAAACTCGCATGGCTTTCAGTGCACGTTTTGGCGAGAGATCAAACTCCATCCGTTTTTAATATCGTCAGAATTCTTATAGAAGGCGGTAAATAAACTTCATCCAATAGACAAAGCAGTCGCCAAATATTGCTTCCAAAACTAAACTGTGTAAAATTTTATGAGGCCCAAAAAAAGTTTTCAGTTTCCTTTTTTGGGCCTCATAAATTTTTTTTAAAGTCATTTCCCTTTGATCGGTTTTTTTCTCTCTAGAGGAAGTTTTGTGCTAATGTATCATTAAGGTTGACTAATAAAATTAATAACATTATGTGTCTCACGTTTATACCTCATTTGTTTCTAACAGCCAGGATGAATCCCAGTGTTCTGCAAATATTCAGCTTGATAGTGAGGCAGTGCGGACAAAAACAATAGAAACACGTTGGAATGAATGTGAAAATATTTGCATATCATCCACTTTCCTTTGTCTTTGTCCTCTATTGTAGCCGTTTAATTAATTGATATCTTCCTTTTTAATTCGTTTCGTCAAAGGAAACCCTAAAATATATAGAATTTGTATGGTATTCATTTCTGTAGACAAGATTGAAATCATAAGGAATCAGGCTTTTCATCCTGTGTCCCGTTTTATTATCTTTTCTTTCTCTGTATATTTTTTGTAGCGTGCGCGCGGAACCGCGGTAACAAACTCATTACCAGGGACCCGTTTCTCGAAAGTCCCGAAAAGCCATATGTGAAATTGCCAACCGCTTGTTTTGGAAAGCCGATCTTTTAACACGCTTTCAAGACACCAAAAGAAAATTAACTGTGAAGTTTGACGAATTAAATGCTCTCGATTCTTGAGTTACAAAAGGAATTGTGACACCCGAAAATGGACCGTAAAGTTTCGGGAACTTTCGAGAAACGGCCCCCAGGCCTTTCTCCTTTCTCCTGCCTTCTCCCAATGCAAAGGGCACGTCCCGTAATCCAGTTTGCCAGTCTAAAGCCCTGGCCAAACGCTCGCAACTCTTGCAACATTGTTGCATGATGTTGCGACATGTGTTGAGCGGGCTGGCCAAAACGCACGCAACATTTTTTACCGCAACATGTCGATGTTTATGTGCCCCATGACCCTGACTGAAGTGGACCAAGCGCGCATGCCCTAGTGCATAGTTGCATGAAACATGGCCAAACGAGTACAACATCATGCAACATCCAAAATGTTCACGAAAAAATTGACCGTTTTCAAATTTGATCCAATATCATCCAACATATCGCAACAGGTTGGCCAAACGTACGCAACATGTTATGCCCAACAATGTTGCCAGTTGTTGCGTTGAAATGTTGCGAACGTTTTGATCAGACCTTAAAAGTCTGCTGTTTGGTTCACATTTCACAAGAAATTTAAGAGGACGAGGCCGGGGAGAGATAAACTAAGAATAAAGCCAGGATCCGAGCCAGGATTCGAGCCAGGATCCGAGCTAGGATCCGAGCCAGGATCCGAGCCAGGATCCGAGCCAGGATTCGAGCCAGGATCCGAGCTAGGATCCGAGCCAGGATTCGAGACCTAACCGAGACCTAACCGAGACCTAACCTAACCTAACCTAACCGAGACCTACCCTAACCCTAACTAGACCTAACTAGACTAGAACCAACCTAAATAGACCTAACCTAACCGATGCGAGACCTAACATAACCGAGAGATTCGAGAATAAATAGCGGAGAAAGCTCATGTTAGCTCGAATCCTGGCTGGAATCCTGGCTCGGATCCTAGCTCGAATTCTGGCTCGGATCCTAGCTCGAATCCTGGCTCGAAGTTTAGGTATCCTCGGCCGAGGATTCAAGAATCGAATTTTCGAGAATTACGAAGCACGACAACAGCAACGCAAGTAAACACGTTGCTTCAAAAATTTGTGCTATCGCAAGTACTTTGTGATTTCTTCTTCTGGTTCCCGTTGTGTACGGTGTGAGAAATATCTAAGGCCTTGAATAAGGATTAGAAACTAGAATGAAGAAGATTTACCGCTGGATGCTTACGTTGTTACCAAACCCTCAATTAAATTTGGTCATTTCTCATTTTGTGTTCGGGAAGATGGACAAGATATATTTTTAAACTGACGCCGCGTGTGCAGAACGTTCGTCGGTTTTTGCCGTTAAAACGGTTCGTTCCGTGGCTTCGCCGTCGCCATAACCGCGTCAGTTGCTTAATGTCCCTTATAAAAGTCGTTCCCCGCCTGTAGAGTAAAAAAAGGGGCGGATCTTATCTCTGTGGCTAATGTAACCCGAAACTTTAATACTTTCTTCAAACAGGAGGTGACAACGCCACAGTTGCAACCGTCTCCATTTTGACTTCCCAGCGGAGCGAGACCGCGGTGTGGATGACACTAGCTTATGTGGTGACCTTTATCTTCGGTTTCTTCGGTAACATAAGCATTATCTATATTGTGGCTACACGCAAAAGGATGAAGAGCACATTCAACTTTCTCATAGTAAACATGGCCATTGGGGATTTGCTCGTTTCGTTATTCCTTATGCCGTCTGAGGTAAGTTGTTTTAGTTCTAAGGTCAAGGGTCAGGTCGTGAGACCCGACCACATTCAAGTGATGTCACGGCAGCCATATTAGGAAGCTTTAGCAACGACAACGGCGACGGCAACGTATATTGCAGATTTGTCAATTTCTTTGCCGTCGTCAGCAAAACAACAGCATGAAATGACCAAATTTGAGGTTTCAGAGATATCGTCAGCGCTTGAGGATAAATTTTCTTTTTCTCCCCTAAACTGAGCTCCGTTCATACTACAACCGTGGACAAAACTCGTTAAGAAAACGTACAAAAACTAACAAAAAGCATTTTTTCACTATTTCTCCCTTGTGAATTCCACAGCAGTTACTTCTTCTCCCCTTTCCCCTCTCCAATGTTGATTTGACAAGTGTTCATTTCCAGGAAACAACATTAGGGAACTTAATAGGGAGCTTTAGCAACGATGACGGGAACGGCAACGAGAACGTCATGTAAAAACATAAATTCACGTTATTGCGATCACTTCGCGACTATTCCAAGCCTTTTAATATGACAAAGGTGTTTCAATCCCTCAGGAATGAAACCGTTACGAGCGGCGCTTAATTTAGTGGAGAAAAATTAATATTTATCTCCAGGTGCTGACGTTCTCCATAATACTTCAAACTTGGTAATTTCACGTTGTTGCTTTGCTGACGACGGCAAAGAAATGGACAAAAATGAAAAACGCACGTGCAGGGCGTGCAAAGCTATTGTTTTTGCCCACTAAATATGCAAATTTGTGACGTTTTCGTTGCCGTCGCCGTTGTCGTTGCTAAAGCTCCCTAACTAAGCAACGACGACGGCGACGGCAACGAGAACGTCATCTCAAAAATAAATTCGCGCTATTGTAATTACTTCGTGACTATTTCAACCTTTTTAATACGACAAGGGTGTGGTAGTTGCTCAAGAATGACACTGGTCGGAACGGCGCTTCATTTAGAGGAGAAAATGTATATGTATCCTCAAGTGCTGAGGTTCTTAATAAAACCTCAGATTTGGCTATTTCACGATGCTGTTTTGCTCACGATGGCAAAGAAATGAACAAAAGTGAAAAACGCACGTGCAGGGCGTGCAAAGCTATTAGGGACTTTAAGATCGTGCTGCGCGTGCGGCACGCATTTTAGCACGTAAACGTGCGGTTCTCTGCACAACAACGACGTGAAACGACCACGTGAGCGTTCAAACGTGAATCTTTAATTCTCTATTTTTGCTCTGAAACCGCTCGTACTAATTTTTTTTAGGATACTTCGCCCACATTGTAGGACGCGAACGAGATGGCCAAACCGCGAGAAACTTACGATAGTGCAACGTTATATTTTGAGGTGACGTTTTCGTCGAAGTCGGCGTCGTAGATCTTAATCTCCCTTTTGTTTTTGTCCACTTAATATGCAAATATGTGACGTTCTCGTTGCCGTCGCCGTTGTCGTTGCTTAAGTAGGGAGCTTTAGCAACGATGACGGGAACGGCAACGAGAACGTCATGTAAAAACATAAATTCACGTTATTGCGATCACTTCGCGACTATTCCAAGCCTTTTAATATGACAAAGGTGTTTCAGTCCCTCAGGAATGAAACCGTTACGAGGGGAGAAAAATGAAAATTTATCTCCAGGTCCTCAAACTTGGTAATTTCACGTTGTTGCTTTGCTGACGACGGCAAAAATGAAAACGCACGCGCAGGGCGTGCAAAGCTATTGTTTTTGCCCACTAAATATGCAAATTTGTGACGTTCTCGTTGCCGTCGCCGTTGTCGTTGCTAAAGCTCCCTAGTTCCCTACTGAGACGGGGGAGGGGAGTCAAATTGTTTGCTTACAACTAAAAGCGCTTGGAAGGGTAATTTTCTTTAGAGTTTTGTCCACGATTGTAATTTCGTTCTTGAGGGATTGCCACACCTTTGTCACGTTAAAATCCTTGGAATAGTCGCGAAGTTATTACAATAACGCGAATTCACGTTTAACGGCGACGTTCTCGTTGCCGTTGCCGTCGCCGTTTCGAAAGCTGACGTTCTACATAAAACCTCAAATTTGGTCATTTCGCGTTGTTGTCTTGCCAACGATTGCAAAAAAATGGACAAAAAATTAAAAAAGCACGTACAGAGCGTGCAAAAGCTATTGTTTTTGCCTACCAATTATGCAAATTTCTGACGTTCTCGTTGCCGTCGCTGTCGTCGTTGCTAAAGCTCCCTATTGATACTGTGAAAATCAATTAACTCCGTGAAGAACTCAGCGTAGTTACTAAAACATGAACCCACCCAAAACCACCTACAACCACCAACAAAACCAGCCAAAACGACCCAAAACCATCCACAATATACCTTAAGACGACCGGTGTGTCTGATATTTGCGTACATGGCCGTCTGTGTTGATGTTGCGTGACTGTCACGCTGATTTTGGGTGGTTTTAGCTGGTTCCATGTTTTAGGAAGTACGAAGAAGTAAGGCCGTGTAAGGGCCGATTTACACGGTACGATTTTTGTGGCATGCGTCAAGCTCACGACAGGCCTACGACATGACTTGCGATTGTCGCAGCGTTTTAAAACATGTTTTAAAATGCTACGACATTTTTTCTGACGAACACAACAATCGTAAATTATGTCGTGGGCCTGTCGTAAGCCGTTGTCGCATGCAAAAATCGTTCCGTGTAAATCGGCCCTAAATCGGCCCTAAAATGTCCTTTTTGTGTACTTGTTAGTCCCTGGATTAAGACTGAGATACAGCTTAATTTTCCAATTGTTATATGAGAAGTTATGAGAATTTTTTTCCTCTTAAAGCTCTTTGTTTAAGTAAGTCAGATGCAAAAAATGCCTCTGCATTTAGGTTGAGGTAAATGTACACCTTATTTAACGTCGGAAGTTCCTTTACCCTCTAGAGCGAGGGTATTCTCCCAGGAAGCCGATAGTGCGTCCATTTTACCTCCCTCTTTCCATCAGTACTCCGTTTTAAGGGTATTTAATGCTATCTGAAGCTATACAGAATGGAAAGAAGTCGAGGCAAAGATGTGAGGTTACTAAGAATCCAACTGGGGATCCCTCGCAAAGAAGGCCGCGCACTAACCAACCGTGCAATCCTTACTCTTATATTTATACCGATATGTGATCCTCTTTGTAGGTAAAATTTCTCTACCTTGGACAGACCTGGCTCTCAGGAGGTTTTGGTGCAGTCACTTGCAAGTTTGTCAATTTCGCCGGGGTCCTATCAATAGCTGCTTCCATAATCACGCTCGTATTTATCTCGGTGGATCGCTATTTCGCCATCCTTCATCCTTTTGCTCATGTTCCTGTTATTCGCAACACCAAACTGATCACCTGTGTCATTTGGATCTCTTCCTCGCTGTACTTCTCGTTGTATCTGGTGTTATTTGACAGCGTCCCTGCTGATAAAGGTGACAAATGGGTTTGCAGAATGGTTTGGACTTACTTGTCCAACAACCGCAAAACGCAGATCCAGATTGGGAGGGTCTATTTCATGATCACATTTGTGGTGCTTTATTTAATCCCACTGGCTGTTATAGCGGTGCTTTATATTCGCATTGGGCGCCACTTGTGGTCACGCAAGATTCCCGGTGAGTCTACGGCGCATCAGAAACGTCAAAACCAGACGTCAAAGCGTAAAGTGTTGCGCATGCTCATTATAGTCGTCTTGACATTTGCACTCTGTTGGTTGCCGACCCATATCATACATTTGATGGGTTACTATTACACGGACACTTTTAAAGAGCTTTTGAAAGTCGACCACTTGGAAACAAGTTTTTACTTTCTCTCGCATGCCAATAGCGCCATAAATCCCTGCCTCTACATCTTTCTCAATCAGAGATTTAATCACGAATTCAAAAACATTCTTCGAAGACTTTGTTGTCGTTCCCTGAAAGAGGACGTCACTTCAGGTCAGTCTGTCTATCAGACGCAGTCAGGTGAAGACGCTTTACTCATGCGCACTCATAGCTCTTCTAGTTAGGATCATTTAGACCAACGCTCCGATGAAAACTCCTGTCACTGGACAAAGAAAGACGTCTTTCTGCCTCCAACGCTGAACAGATATTCTACCCAGCAAAAGTAATCCCGTTAAATCCAATCCAGTCCATTGGAAAGAACTACGTGGCGCACAAACGCACAATTACTATATTTTTTAGTTTTGGAAGCACTGAAGGGATTCCTGACAGGAATCCTCCATTTATGGATGACCAAAAAAAAACTGAAAGTGCTTATTTGACTTTGATCATCTTATCTCTTTTTCGTTGAACCGGGGATAGAGTTTTGAGCCAAACTGGCAATTTTGTATCGTTCTCCCTTGCAAACGCAGTTGAAAAGCGATTACAGGCCCACCTTTAACCGATAGGCATTGCGTGCCGTGGAACAATTTTCAAAATTCCACTAAAGCTGAAATTCCGATTTAATCCGATTGCTGCGATAAGCAATGCGAATTTCCATAGTAAAAACAGTCGAAAAGCCTGTCGGTTGAAGGTGGGACTTTTAAGGTGGCTGGAACCAGTTTCACAACTCTATAGAGACCTTCTTATTATATGGGTTATAACTACTATACTGTATCACGTAACAGCAATGTTATGGTACCACATCAAACACCAATTATTGCTTAACAAAATGCGCTCACTATTTTTACGTAATAGCTTCCTATGGCAACATGAAAGCTCTCCAAAAACACCCTATATTTCGTCTTTACTTGCTTAAATTTCAAAAATGAACTCGGTGAACCCCATTTTTTTAGAGTACTGAGAATAGTAATAAGCAAATTGAGATAGAACTATCAGCAAAGTTAAAAAAATTCTTGGGAGCCACTTCAGAGCTACCTTAAATTTTCGATAATTTAAGGTAGTGCAGATAGTGGTATCTCAAATTGCTAATTACTATTTTACAATAAAAAATGGGGGTCACCGAGTTCATGTTTAAGATATAAGCAAGTAAAGACGGTATGGTATCATAACATTTTTTTTACGTGATACAGTTTTGTGGTGACAACCATTCTAAAAAAAAGGTCCTAAAAAGTAGTGAAACTGGTTCCAGCCACCTTAAGTCGTTTTGTTTCCTGTAACAAAATTAATTTTATGACGCGTACATTGACTTTAAATGGTCACAGTAACGCTTTATGGCAAAAGCAGGGTGTCGATTTTAATGAACATCATGGTTAATCCCCAACAAAGATGGCTGAACCAATGAGTCGAGAATTGCGTTATCCAATGATCAATATTTAAAAATGAAAAAAGGCTCAAAGAAGAATACTGAAACAGAAAATTACAAATTTTCCATAAACTTGCCAAGTGGTCTAACTGTCGCTACATTTTTCTTGAGGAATTTTAGCTAGGGAATAGTTATGTCACGCTTTGGCTGGGCTTTTCGTCCTTGACTACTGGTTTGTTGTCGTTTCTATTTCTATTCCCCGGCCGTTCCTTCCCAATATCGAATCGGGGTACAAATACGGGAAGGCGTGCGAAGCAAACGAAGACGGAAGGAAATAAATACGTGAAGTATCATATAAATAAAACAAGCGCTATCTACAACGTAAGTTACCAATACAATCACTTTTCCATGTGACACCGGCACCGCGGCAGTTAAACCACTGAAACTGTTGCTATCCTACTCACGTTCCGGCAAAATTCGCCATCTCGTTTAGAGTGGACTTAAGAATCATGGGATATATTATTCATGGAGAAACCCGCTGAATTACATCACCACTGACTGTAATGCTTTTTCTTAAGGTTCCGAAGAAAATGCACGGGGCGTTATAGAAAATCCTCTAAATGAGCGCTTTCACAAATCAACTGTGTTAAGAGGTCGAAGTTACCCATTTCACAGCAATCAAACATGACAAGATCTCTGATTATGGTGGTCAGGTAGTCTGCAACCCTTGTTACAGTTCATTTAAAATGAAAATCATGACTATTCTACAAAAAGTGCTCTACAGGCTGCTGTTTAAAAGGCGACTTGTCTCCCTCCTAAATGATAAAATGCGATGATTATATCTTGTGTTGCTCGATGACGCGCTATAAGAGAAGTGGTACCTTTTGCAAGTGTAGATCAAAAGTAAAAGATAAGCTGTTGAGGTGGATAAAACTATTTGAATATATATGCAATAAAGAGCCCTATAGCTACAGAAAATCTGTCTTTTTGGTTTCTTTGTCCCTGCGATCCTAGGTCATAAAAGAATCCTTTAGGATCTACTTCTCTACAACCCTTTGCCACCATATTGTGTGATGGTGAAGCTGATGCAAAGAACATAGTTATTTTTTATTTATAACGCGTTGTCGTTTATAAGACCGCGTAAAATTGGTGTTATTTTCTATTTTCGACAGCTGGCTTGGAACAAGGGCCCACGAGCTCCCGTTGCCATCTCAGATTCTTTAGTGGTATCCCAGTGGCCTCTATTGTTCAAGAAAACCTCCTCTCCTACAGTAAAGTGACCGGAGGAAAAGTGTTTATATCAAGAAAATTAAATATTGAATTTGAATGATTTTTGTCCCCATCGATTTAAACACATGATTTTTTTGGTCTTCAAAGTTAAGCTCAAATAACGTGGAATGACACTCCCCTGTTGAAGCCCTCTTCACGATCGACCGCAGTTTTATCTCCATTTGTTTAAAATGTAAGTGCCGTCTGTTAAAGACTAAGATTCCATAACCTTGACAACCATCGAATTTCTGCATTTTTTCAAGATTCCCAATCGAATGTTTCTTTCCTTTACTTGACAAAGTTTTTGCTCAATGCAATGTTTTAAACATTTAAAACATCAACGAAACAAAGAATAACGCTTTTCCAGTGGTAAATTTGGTATCCTGCGCTTTTCTCACAAATACGAACAAAAAGGGGTATTTACAAATCTAAAAGATAAACACCAACCCAATATATAAGAGTTTAATAATCATCCCCGCAACTACAAAGACCAAAACATATTCAATTGATATTTATTCCGGTTTTGGGGTCAGAAGCTATTTTTTTTTTTTTTTTCATTTGCTTTCAATGAATGGTTAATCTGCATTCAGTTTGAACTGTTTGCTTTAATTATCATTACAATAAGACAAATGTTCCTTGAATCATTGAAAACAATGGACCTGCAAAAGATAAAGGTACAAATGAATCCTGTGAGGGTCATGTTATTATCTCTAGAGCTTTGTTTATGTGGAATTTTTATACCGGCCAACTAACAAAAATGACCCCTCCGATATATAATTCCGACGTGGCTCGATTAGTCATTCAATTGGTGATAAGCCAAGTAGATGATTAAGCTAGAATTTGAAGGCTTAAAAGAGCTAAGACATATCTTAATAATCGGGTCCTTAAGGAATCTATTGTATAATAAATTAATTCGGCCGTTATTTGAGTATTGTTGCACAGTGTGGGGAAACACCAAAAATGAAAGTTTACTTCGATTATTAAGAGTTCAAAAGCGTTTTGCCAGGCTAATCGTAGATGCTATTGATGACGTCATGCGAATGAGAAATCTTTGTTTAATGCACAAGATTATTAATGGCTGTTGCCCTCAGTACTTTAAAGATTATACTTCCTATGTTAATGATAAGCATAGACATGATACAAGGGCGTCAGCAAATAACAATTATTATTCATACCCCTTTTTCATACCAATTTTGGTCTACGCAGCGTCAAATCAAAT
>NC_090879.1:22511925-22526925 GCF_036669935.1 Montipora foliosa
TAAATGTAATTAATTGTCATTTTCCGACGGCAAAATCAATCAGAGCGGTACCCTGGGAGAAGAGGAATTTTTGCACTTGATTTTTTGCCAAGAAAATTCAGCAAAACAGCTGGCGAGCGCGAGAAGCGCTGACGACGAAAATAAAAGTAACCTCTTTCGTACTCTACTTCCAAAAACACAAACAAGCTTTTTCTGTTTTTTGAAATCACTTTTTTTTTCGAGGGGTCCATGCTGTGAATATTATTAGACCCTTATCACATGCGTTTCGCATGCTTGAAGAAAAAAAAAATACAATCTGGAATGTTCATGAAACGGACGACTGGGGAGTTTTATTTAGTTTCTGCGTTCATTTCCCATGTCAGCACCTTGAGACGCCTTCAAACTTTTCTGGAAACTGTCAAACCCTGCTCACAGACAGGACGAAGGTATGATGAATTCAACAAAGTTTTATATATGTTTTCAGTGTTTTAACACGGTGCTATGACTAATCGTTGTATTGCAATTTGGTTGACCTAGCATTAGTGCTGATGGCGACAATCCAGTCTCCGATCTATTGCTTGGCATTAGCTGGCATGGTCCAATTCTCTATGAAGTTATTTTAAAACAGCTAGGAGACCGCGGTGTTAGAGCGATACCGCATAAAAAGTCACGGGGTCCGCGACTTCTTTTCGGGTATTTAGGTTTAAAAAAATTTTAATTGTACAGCTCATTCCGTTAGACAGCGACACATTTCCTATGTACGTGATCTGGTTGATCTTTGTCATGATTTGATGACTGCACAAACTTTGCAGTCATTCGGGGAAGATTAGATTTGTTTTAAGGGATATTTTGCAAGACATTACCCTGGATTCCAGAGGTTATTTTCTCGCCATGAAAAGAGCGACAAAAGAGCGAGTCACGAAGCGGCGAGAAAAACCTCTGGTACAGGCTGTTAATCCTTCTGAACATGCTGCTCCAATCACGTTGCGCTTTCCACTTCCAGAGTCAACTTTTGACCGTGGAGATTTCATTGGTCGATCGACAAACCGTTTTTTATAAGGATTGCCATTGGTTAAGTCGAGGGGGACGATCAAACCGGTTTTTCACAGGTATAATACAAGAAGACTATGAACGGTACAGTAGCGATAGCGACACGATAATCACAAATTCATGGCTGGCAGATTGAGGTAATTCGTCTCATTGACGCTGGATGAATGTTCGCTGTTTGGGTGGCCTTAGAGGGGGCGTAATCGAACAAGCACTCTGATTTTGTTTGGGAATATGACGAAGGTGTGACTGAGCTTCTGACATCTTTACACCTCAATGCCTCGAGTCATATTGAAACTGCTCCAGGGACTCGTAAAGTTCTTTAAATTTTTCCAGTTCTAATTCTAGGACTTGAATGCAAATTTCTCCAATTCACGTTTGCATTTGTAACAAATAATAGTTGCGTGAAACGCTTCGACAAAAAACTCAGAAACGATGTATCGCACAGACTTGAATACTGGTGAGGTGATTTACGAATTTTGTCTCCTACAACATTTCAAGTTTTCGGCTTATTTCATTGAACAGTTTTGATTTTATTTTTTTGTTACGTGACAGTGACAACGATTAATTCACTCCACCGGGGGTTTCTAGTCCAGCGCTAGACCTCCACCCGACCCCCCCGAAAAGTTTGAAGGCGTCTCAAGGTGCTGACATGGGAAATGAACGCAGAAATTAACATTCCAGATTGTATTTTTTTTTCTTCAAGCATGCGAAACGCATGTGATAAGGGTCTGATATTATAATATCAATAATATTCACAGCATGCACCCCTCGAAAAAAAAGTGATTTCAAAAAACATAAAAAGCTTGTTTGTGTTTTTGGAAGTAGAGTACGAAAGAGGTTACTTTTATTTTCGTCGTCAGCGCTTCTCGCGCTCGCCAGCTGTTTGCTGAATTTTCTTGGCAAAAAATCAAGTGCAAAAATTCCTCTTCTCCCAGGGTACCGCTCTGATTGATTTTGCCGTCGGAAATGACAATTAATTAAAACTGTCAGCAATGAAACTGACCAGAGTGCACTTCAAGAAACATCTCGCATCCAAAATAACCTCGGAAGGAAAGGTTTTGTTTGTTTGAATGCACAGTCGGTGATTGAGACAAAGGGTTGGTTTCAATTTTAAAACGCTGTGGCCGTGTTTAAAGAATGCTTTTTCAGGTCGCTCAGCGAGTGGTAGCCGCAAATTGCTTGCTTGTTCCATTGTCAGTGTGCTACATAATTACATTTACTCCTGGTTCCTGGTTTGATCGAATCACTACCCATCACTCAATGGAGAATTAACCGCTGTTCTGGGGAATAATGAGTTAAAATAACCCCGTTGTCACATACAGGAGAGGAAGATCTGTAAGACATACGCTTGTGATAGCCTGTTCCAGGCTCTCAGATGGTCGAGAAAACGAAAAGAGCTGCGTGCATGTGAAAAGCGAGTGGGGGCCTCGACCCAAGCCCCCACTCGCTTTTCACACGCAGCTCTTTTCGTTTTCTCGACTATCTGAGAGCCTGGAACAGGCTACGCTTGTGATGGCTAAACGATCCCTTGAATGAAGACTAACGAAGACGATTTATCACGGAGATGTCTCTGTGCACTTCTGGCCACCCTCAATAATTAGGCATTATATATATTCCCGAAGAACCTTCATTGTAGAAGGGTGCACTTGCATCTAACAAAAAACGTTTTTTGCAAATTGCAAATTTGCAAATTGTGAAACGTTTCTGTGAAACGTTTCTGGAAACGTTTCTGGAAACGTCTGTCGCAGACAGACGTTTCCAGAAACGTTCAAAGTAATGTCACACTTTTAGTGTGAGCTCATGAAAAATTCCTCAATTCTTCTCGACATGGATCTGCAGAACAATCCACAGTTCTGTAAATTGCTTTATTGACAATCCCCACGGTTTTTGACATCAGCACCTACACCGCTTATCAAAATAATCGAAGGTTTTGGGAAGACTTATTACCAGGACTGTAGCATGAATCTTATATTTTTGAGCTGTTAGATGTTTTGTTTGCAGGTTTTGTCTTGGCCGCTATCCAAGATGTCGCAGCAAGATCGGGATGACGTTTGTAGTGATTAATCAGCGTATATAACAATTACTATTGATAAACTCTACCTTTTTATAAAAACCTTTCTTATAAGAACGTTGAAGGTAAGATGAACCAAAATTTTAAGAAAATCCCTCAGGTTGTTCATTTTCAATGCTTAGGTTTGAAGCCAAATTTAGCCAGAGTTGGTTGGCGCGACATCTTGCACGTGGCATCAGAGCAAGTCGCGCAAAGTATGTGACAAGCAACTTGATAATAAGCAAGCACTTTGATAAGTTTCCTGGTCACGTCCGCATTAAGAAGATATAACAATTTTCAGTCTAAGCTCCAAAATTAGACGTTCTTATTTTTTATAATGATAGAGAAGATCACGAAGAATTTCCTTCCCTCAACCATGTTACTGAAAGTGATCCGACAAGTTCGAAGATAAATTACGGATTATAAATGAAATGAAGAAGGAATAAGCTTCGCACTTACTGAAGTGAAATAACAACTCTATTCGACATTAGGTTATCTTTGCGTGCCGTAGAACCGTGCTACTCAAAACATGATGAGAGAATAACAAACTTGACAATTGACCTGTGGATCTGTTTATATTACGTTCTCGAAACATTCTTCAAACCTTCATGATATACATCACGACTTCCTTGGACAAAATGGTACATTCCGATGATAAACGATAATTTTGTGTTTGTATTATTCAGTTTCGTTCATCAAATAGAAGTCGAAATGCTCTTTTCTCAGACATTGCCGGATAATTCGAGATGCAGGACTGCAATGTACAAAATGCCTAATTATTTTGTCCTTGTTGCCGTGGTTGTCGACGCCAACTAATGTGAGCCCTGCTTGCATCCGGTCTGGACGACCACACCCCCAGTGAGAGACACAATAATTGCAGTTTGTATTATTCAGTTTCGTTCATCAAATAGAAGTCGAATTGCTCTTTTCTTAGACATTGCTGGATAATTCGAGATGCAGGACTGCAATGTACAAATTGCCTAATTATTTTGTCCTTGTTGCTGTGGTTGTCGACGCCAACTAATGTGAGCCTTGCTTGCATCCGGTCTGGACGACCACACCCCCAGTGAGAGACAATAATTGCAGTTTGTATTATTCAGTTTCGTTCATCAAATAGAAGTCGAAATGCTCTTTTCTTAGACATTGCTGGATAATTCGAGATGCAGGACTGCAATGTACAAATTGCCTAATTATTTTGTCCTCGTTGCCGTGGTTGTCGACGCCAACTAATGTGAGCCCTGCTTGCATCCGGTCTGGACGACCACACCCCCAGTGAGAGAGACAATAATTGCAGTTTGTATTATTCAGTTTCGTTCATCAGTTAGAAGTCGAAATGCTCTTTTCTTAGACATTGCTGGATAATTCGAGATGCAGGACTGCAATGTACAAATTGCCTAATTATTTTGTCCTTGTTGCTGTGGTTGTCGACGCCAACTAATGTGAGCCCTGCTTGCATCCGGTCTGGACGACCACACCCCCAGTGAGAGACACAATAATTGCAGTTTGTATTATTCAGTTTCGTTCATCAAATAGAAGTCGAAATGCTCTTTTCTTAGACATTGCTGGATAATTCGAGATGCAGGACTGCAATGTACAAATTGCCTAATTATTTTGTCCTTGTTGCTGTGGTTGTCGACGCCAACTAATGTGAGCCCTGCTTGCATCCGGTCTTGACGACCACACCTCCAGTGAGAGACACAATAATTGCAGTTTGTATTATTCACTTTCGTTCATCAATTAGAAGTCGAATCCCTGACATGTAACTGAATGTTTTTGAGACTATCGTCGGAGAATTTGAGATAAACTTGTAATATGCAAATTGCCAGTGTGAAATAATAATTGCCGTTTGTTAGTCCTGTGTCCGTTTCTCAGTTGTGTTAGAGGAAAAGTTGTTGGAAATGTACGTATGTAATTCTTTTTTCACGTCACAAGACTTACTTCACGATGCTCTCCGCCACGTTCTTTTTTTTAGTTTTCATTGTACGGTTTTGATTCTGACGGATTTCATTGGAGTATTGAAAAATGAAATTTAGTTGAAGTTGCATTTTACATCAAGTAGTTAAGCACGCTCAAGTATAGGTAAGTAAACTACATGAGGAGCTTAAGCCGACGCAGGAATTCTCGGCTGGACGTCTCCTGACGGTGTAGATATCCATCAACAAAGGCTAAAAACATAACACAAAAGGTGTTTCGTATTCAGAAAAGTGTTAAAGCATTTAGGATCGATCAGATTGTACTGTGAACTTACGTTAAGCAGAAAAAAGTAGTTAATTTTTTATTAAATGACCATATTTAGGGGCGAGATGAATTGTGTGGGGAACACAAATCTATTTCAGTTCGTTTGCGCGTATCGACAGTGGCGGTTAGTGCTGGGACACGGAACCATTTTTCGTTCTATAGGATCTCTCACCCAGGGAAAAATGGTACAGGTCGCCGTCGTCTCTCGGCGACCAGCACTACTTCGACGCTCCTCGCCGCTGGTGAGCGAGAAGACCTCTGGCATCACGGGGAAAATGTTAGCCAATTTGTCGAAGGAAAGTTTTTTCAGCTCTTTCGAAGAGAGATTTGTCGCCTTCAAGTCGGTAATTTTTTGCGGGAAAATGGTGATCACGTTCCGAAATTCGGCGGGTCTAATCTGCACATCGCAGGTCACAGGTTCCAGTCATTGTTTCACCAATACAGAAAACTTTTCTTTAGGCCTAATTAGGCCTAAGGTTAGCTTCTAAGAATGTTTAGGATACTTTCTGTATTGGTGAAACAATGACCTGCAACCTGTGACCTGCGACCTGCGACCTGCAGATTAGACTCGCCGTCCGAAATTCTGGTAAAAACGTGGACGAAGCTTACGGAATAACTTTGGTTGGCCTCTTTGGGGGGATTAATTGAGCAGTCTTCGTCTGAATGTCATGGATTTCTGTATTCATGTTTTCAAACGAGTTATGGAGGCAGTAAACAATGTTGACGTCGGGGAATTCGGTGCTGGACGCCTTCCCGGTATACAGGCTCACGCTCAAACGTTGAGGTAAAATAATTGCTGTTATATAGGTTCAATTTCATGTCAGATATCAGGATATCATGATAGCAGCTAGGAAATTGATAAGTCTGTGATTAATATTGAATGTGCCTCCCTGTGACATGCTGGGAAATCAATTAGCCCGGAATGAAATTTTACACAGCTACAATTGAGCATTCTAAATTTCCCATTTCCTCAGTTATTGAGTTCCATACGTATAAAACTTTAAAATGGTTTGCTTTAAAATCAGAAAAGAACCAATTCACCGTTGCTGTTGAGAAAAGTGTATGCCAGGCAAAACAAGTTGCATCTCGGTAGCCTGAAAGTTAACTGACAAAATAATTTGCCTGTATTTAAATTAACAAATACACCAATACATCACTAACGTTTCATATTTAACCGGAGAATTATGTTCGAAGGTCAGGGGCACCCAACGTCAATTTTCGGAAAATATCTGTTCGGAAGACGATTTGAGATCTAGAATTTTCGGAACATTTGTTGTAAAATTTCTTGCTTGCCTGCCTCTCCTAGGATTTTCGAACATCTGAAAAATGGTATAATTGCCCGTTTTTAACGGATTTTTACCCTAAAAAGGTCACATAGAATTTTCGGGAGCCTTTCTTCTGGCTAAAATTTTCGAAAAGGTAAGTTTTGATCCCTATAATTTTCGGATCACTAGACTCTCAGCTAGGGAATCCGAACAGATAAAAAATATTTAGCGGATAAAAATTTGCCTATATCTACCGTTTAAATACTAAAATGCGTTTAACAATGCTATGTTTAAGTGGTTTTGAACTATATTCTCGTTGGGTGCCCCTGGAAGGTGTAATAGCTGTTGAGTTTTATTCTTCAGTTATCGAGTTCCATGAGTATAAAACTTAAAAATGGTTTGCTTTAAAATCAGAAAAGAACCAATTCACCGTCGCTGTTGAGAAAAGTGCATGCCAGGCAAAGACAAGTTGCATCTCGGTAGCCTGAAAGGTAACTGACAAAATAATTTGCCTGTGTTCAAATTAACAAATATACCAATACATCACTAACGTTTCATGTTCAACCGGAGAATTAAGGTGTAATAGCGGTTGAGTTTTATTCCTCAGTTATCGAGTTCCATGAGTATAAAACTTAAAAATGGATTGCTTTAAAATCAGAAAAGAACCAATTCACCGTTGCTGTTGAGAAAAATGTATGCCAGGCAAAACAAGATATATCTCGGTAGCCTGAAAGTTAAGAAATAATTTGCCTGTGTTTAAATTAACAAATACACCAATCCATCACTAACGTTGCATGTTTAACCGGAGAATTAGGGAAGCAGATGTTCGAAGGTGTAATAGCCGTTGAGTTTTATTCCTCAGTTATCGAGTTCCATAAGTATAAAACGTAAAAATGGATTGCTTTAAAATCAGAAAAGAACCGATTCACCGTTGCTGTTGAGAAAAGTGTATGCCAGGCAAAGACAAGTTGCATCTCGGTAGCCTGAAAGTTAAGTGACAAAATAATTTGCCTGTGTTTAAATGAACAAATATACCAATACATCACTAACGTTTCATGTTTAACCGGACAATTAGGGAAGCAGATGTTCGAAGGTGTAATAGCTGTTGAATTTTATTCCTCAGTTATCGAGTTCCATAAGTATAAAACTTAAAAAATGGTTTGCTTTAAAATCAGAAAAGAACCAATTCACCGTCGCTGTTGAGAAAAGTGTATGCCAGGCAAAACAAGATATATCTCGGTAGCCTGAAAGTTAAGAAATAATTTGCCTGTGTTTAAATTAACAAATACACCAATACATCACTAACATTTCATGTTAACCGGAGAATTATGTACGAAGGTGTAATAGCTGTTGAGTTTTATTCCTCAGTTATCGAGTTCCATAAGTATAAAACTTAAAAATGGTTTGCTTTAAAATCAGAAAAGAACCAATTCACCGTTGCTGTTGAGAAAAGTGTATGCCAGGCAAAACAAGTTGCATCTCGGTAGCCTGAAAGTTGAGTGACAAAATAATTTGCCTGTGTTTAAATTAACAAATATACCAATACATCACTAACGTTTCATGTTTAACCGGAAAATTAGGAAAGCAGATGTTCGAAGGTGTAATAGCTGTTGAGTTTTATTCCTCAGTTATCGAGTTCCATAAGTATAAAACTTAAAAATGGATTGCTTTAAAATCAGAAAAGAACCAATTCACCGTTGCTGTTGAGAAAAGTGTATGCCAGGCAAAACAAGTTGCATCTCGGTAGCCTGAAAGTTAAGATATAATTTGCCTGTGTTTAAATTAACAAATACACCAATACATCACTAACGTTTCATCACTACATCACTAACCGGAGCATTATGTACAAAGGTGTAATAGCTGTTGAGTTTTATTCCTCAGTTATCGAGTTCCATAAGTATAAAACTTAAAAATGGATTGCTTTAAAATCAGAAAAGAACCAATTCACCGTTGCTGTTGAGAAAAGTGTATGCCAGGCAAAACAAGTTATATCTCGGCAGCCTGAAAGTTAAGAAATAATTTGCCTGTGTTTAAATTAACAAATACACCAATCCATCACTAACGTTTCATGTTTAACCGGAGAATTATGTACGAAGGTGTAATAGCTGTTGAATTTTATTCCTCAGTTATCGAGTTCCATGAGTATAAAACTTAAAAATGGTTTGCTTTAAAATCAGAAAAGAACCAATTCACCGTTGCTGTTGAGAAAAATGTATGCCAGGCAAAACAAGATATATCTCGGTAGCCTGAAAGTTAAGAAATAATTTGCCTGTGTTTAAATTAACAAATACACCAATCCATCACTAACGTTTCATGTTTAACCGGAGAATTAGGGAAGCAGATGTTCGAAGGTGTAATAGCCGTTGAGTTTTATTCCTCAGTTATCGAGTTCCATAAGTATAAAACGTAAAAATGGATTGCTTTAAAATCAGAAAAGAACCGATTCACCGTCGCTGTTGAGAAAAGTGTATGCCAGGCAAAGACAAGTTGCATCTCGGTAGCCTGAAAGTTAAGTGACAAAATAATTTGCCTGTGTTTAAGTGAACAAATATACCAATACATCACTAACGTTTCATGTTTAACCGGACAATTAGGGAAGCAGATGTTCGAAGGTGTAATAGCTGTTGAATTTTATTCCTCAGTTATCGAGTTCCATAAGTATAAAACTTAAAAAATGGTTTGCTTTAAAATCAGAAAAGAACCAATTCACCGTCGCTGTTGAGAAAAGTGTATGCCAGGCAAAACAAGATATATCTCGGTAGCCTGAAAGTTAAGAAATAATTTGCCTGTGTTTAAATTAACAAATACACCAATACATCACTAACATTTCATGTTTAACCGGAGAATTATGTACGAAGGTGTAATAGCTGTTGAGTTTTATTCCTCAGTTATCGAGTTCCATAAGTATAAAACTTAAAAATGGTTTGCTTTAAAATCAGAAAAGAACCAATTCACCGTTGCTGTTGAGAAAAGTGTATGCCAGGCAAAACAAGTTGCATCTCGGTAGCCTGAAAGTTGAGTGACAAAATAATTTGCCTGTGTTTAAATTAACAAATATACCAATACATCACTAACGTTTCATGTTTAACCGGAAAATTAGGAAAGCAGATGTTCGAAGGTGTAATAGCTGTTGAGTTTTATTCCTCAGTTATCGAGTTCCATAAGTATAAAACTTAAAAATGGATTGCTTTAAAATCAGAAAAGAACCAATTCACCGTTGCTGTTGAGAAAAGTGTATGCCAGGCAAAACAAGTTGCATCTCGGTAGCCTGAAAGTTAAGATATAATTTGCCTGTGTTTAAATTAACAAATACACCAATACATCACTAACGTTTCATCACTACATCACTAACCGGAGCATTATGTACAAAGGTGTAATAGCTGTTGAGTTTTATTCCTCAGTTATCGAGTTCCATAAGTATAAAACTTAAAAATGGATTGCTTTAAAATCAGAAAAGAACCAATTCACCGTTGCTGTTGAGAAAAGTGTATGCCAGGCAAAACAAGTTGCATCTCGGTAGCCTGAAAGTTAAGATATAATTTGCCTGTGTTTAAATTAACAAATACACCAATACATCACTAACGTTTCATCACTACATCACTAACCGGAGCATTATGTACAAAGGTGTAATAGCTGTTGAGTTTTATTCCTCAGTTATCGAGTTCCATAAGTATAAAACTTAAAAATGGATTGCTTTAAAATCAGAAAAGAACCAATTCACCGTTGCTGTTGAGAAAAGTGTATGCCAGGCAAAACAAGTTATATCTCGGCAGCCTGAAAGTTAAGAAATAATTTGCCTGTGTTTAAATTAACAAATACACCAATCCATCACTAACGTTTCATGTTTAACCGGAGAATTATGTACGATGGTGTAATAGCTGTTGAATTTTATTCCTCAGTTATCGAGTTCCATAAGTATAAAACTTAAAAATGGTTTGCTTTAAAATCAGAAAAGAACCAATTCACCGTCGCTGTTGAGAAAAGTGTATGCCAGGCAAAACAAGATATATATCGGTAGCCTGAAAGTTAAGAAATAATTTGCCTGTGTTTAAATTAACAAATACACCAATCCATCACTAACATTTCATGTTTAACCGGAGAATTATGTACGAAGGTGTAATAGCTGTTGAGTTTTATTCCTCAGTTATCGATTTCCATAAGTATAAAACTTAAAAATGGTTTGCTTTAAAATCAGAAAAGAACCAATTCACCGTTGCTGTTGAGAAAAGTGTATGCCAGGCAAAACAAGTTGCATCTCGGTAGCCTGAATGTTAAGTGACAAAATAATTTGCCTGTGTTTAAATTAACAAATATACCAATACATCACTAACGTTTCATGTTTAACCGGACAATTAGGGAAGCAGATGTTCGAAGGTGTAATAGCTGTTGAGTTTTACTCCTCAGTTATCGAGTTCCATAAGTATAAAACTTAAAAATGGATTGCTTTAAAATCAGAAAAGAACCAATTCACAGTTGCTGTTGAGGAAAGTGTATGCCAGGCAAAACAAGTTGCATCTCGGTAGCCTGAAAGTTAAGATATAATTTGCCTGTGTTTAAATTAACAAATACACCAATACATCACTAACGTTTCATGTTTAACCGGAGCATTATGTACGAAGGTGTAATAGCTGTTGAGTTTTATTCCTCAGTTATCGAGTTCCATAAGTATAAAACTTTAAAATGGATTGCTTTAAAATCAGAAAAGAACCAATTCACCGTTGCTGTTGAGAAAAGTGTATGCCAGGCAAAACAAGTTATATCTCGGCAGCCTGAAAGTTAAGAAATAATTTGCCTGTGTTTAAATTAACAAATACACCAATCCATCACTAACGTTTCATGTTTAACCGGAGTATTAGGGAAGCAGATGTTCGAAGGTGTAATAGCTGTTGAGTTTTATTCCTCAGTTATCGAGTTCCATAAGTATAAAACTTTAAAATGGTTTGCTTTAAAATCAGAAAAGAACCAATTCACCGTTGCTGTTGAGAAAAGTGTATGCCGGGCAAAACAAGTTGCATCTCGTTAGCCTGAAAGTTAAGATATAATTTGCCTGTGTTTACATTAATTTCAAATAAAGAGAATAAAGAAATAATTTTCCATTTTTTAATTGCATGATGCTGGCCGTTGTAAACCGTGTTTTAGAAAATATTTCAGATTGATTTACTGTGCCTCTGGAATATTTTGACACATCATTCAAAATTAATTTAAAGTAATTTGAGTTATTTGTCGTCATTAAAACTTTATGACGAAGTCGGCCCAACAAATGTGTCGAGATTAACCTCTCTCTCTCCCTTTGTCTCTCGCTCTGCCTTTTTAGTGTGAGTCTTGTTACAACTCCTACTGAGATTTTGGTAATTTTTTTTTACCTAAACAGCGGGGACCCACATTCCTGACCTCCTCATGTGTTAGCGTGAAGTCATTGAATAACGTTCACAATCCATGTTTCGCATGGCCATCTGTCATGTTCTTTGATCATTAAAGTTGGAAATAATCCCCTGGCTGGGAAAAGCCGGGGAACCATAAAAATTGCTGGGAAAATCGATATAGAATCCGTTTTCTGGCTAGGAAAACGATGATGAACATGAATCCTAGCTGGCATCTTTTCAGTAGTACATTCATAGCTTGCTGGCCGTGAACGCATATTTTTTTCCCACGGAAGTTAAATATTAATCAAAAACGTCTTCTCGGCCACTAAGCAAGCGTTTTGGTTACTAACAGGTCAATTCTGAAAATTGTGTCGTTGGGTACTCCTGTCAAGTGGTGGCACGTCTAAAAAAATCAAAATGAAAAACCTGTTTCAGTGTTCCCTTCTCATAGAAGTTGTTGGGAATAATAATGGAGTTGATACGTACACGTACTACACAAACCTCAGATACAAACTGTTCGAAAAGTGAAGGAGATGTGCTGGTAAGTGTACTAAGGGAGCTTTCATGACCTTTAATATGATTGTGAATTGCACAAAAATTAATCCTGTGAAAGTGATCTCGAAAATAATATCGTAAAATAGCTGAGTTTCCTTAACAACGCTTAACAAAAATTTATCATTCAAATGATGTCGTCAACTAATTGGTTTCTTAAACTCCCTTTCATCATTGCAAATGCCTTTCGCTTTATGTTATAGCTGATGTTGTTCCAATGATAAGCTTAGGGTTGAGTTCATACAATCTTATTTTTATTTTTTTATTTTTTTCTTCGAAAAGCAGATAAAGTTGAAACTTATTACTGAATAGAAACTGTTTGAATTCGAAAGTGATTACAATTTTTGAATCAATAAAAAATTGAAACTGATAAGAAATAGAGTTTACAAAACATAAAAGTGAGACCTGAGTCGCAATCGAGCCCGGAATTTTCAGGCATTCATCTCACTCTTAAGTTTCTCACTTGGAGGGCGGACATGCCAGCTCTCGGAGTGGACATTCATGAATTAAGAAACGTTCATCAATTCTTTTCCTCATTTGAACTTAATATTTACTTTTCATTCTTAATTTTAAAATTTATCGCTAAGAAATTAAAATCAATATAATAATTTCGAAGAGTGATGTTTTGCAGCAGTTTTTCATACAGCTGCAAAAATTTGTCGGTCTTCTTGGCGATCGATTGCTTTCAAATCAGTTAGTCTCAAGCCGTCTCACAGCCGCCGGCTTGCGAGTTTATTGGTTGGATGCCATTTTCATGCTCGTCACTGCAGCCGAGTTCTTCTAATCGTAGAAGGAGAAGGTAAACTTGGTGTCAAACAGAGTAAGTTGCATCCAATAATCTTAAAACTCTATTTGAGTTTTCTAAGAGGAAACACTTGACCCATCTATGCGTAATAGAAGGAACTGTTAGAGGAAGAACTCTCTTTCCTAGATGGCCGGATCAGCTCGGGCCCACCGGCAAAGCATTTGTTTGAACCCGATTTGTCACTGATGCATATGAGTGTAAACGCCTCAAATATTTTCAGTGTACCGTCTAAGAGGTTGTTTCGTAAATAACTATGGACTGGCACGGGTCTCTGGTCGGACAAACACTCAGGGTTTTACAATGAAACGAGGAGAGAGGACTGCCTTTCCTTGTCGTCTCGGACAATTAGGAAACATATACCGTACTTTCTGTATCACTAAACATGTCCAGTAATTCATAAAGGCTATAAATAATACTGATATATCAGTAAACGAGGGAGGCGCGGTGGTCTCATGGTTAGTGCGCTCGACTCCGGATCGAGTGGTCCGGGTTCGGGGCCTGTCCGGGGACATTGCGTTGTGTTCTTGGCAAGACACTTTACTCTCACGGTGCCTCTCTCCACCCAGGGTACCGGCGTAGTGCTGGGGGTAACCCTGCGATGGACTAGCATCCCATCCAGGGGGGAGTATAAATACTCCTAGTCGCTTAATGCTACTGAAACCGGAGATAAGCGCCGGCCTGATGGGCCTTCTGGCTCGTAAGCAGTGACTTTTTTTACATCAGTAAACGAACTGCTCATAATCTTCGATTTTAATGATCTTAATTGTCTCTATCCGGCAAGCACGCAGCAAGATTTCACGGTAACTGGTTACTCGCTGTAGCATTATTTCTCCAGCAATTCGGTTCTGCTGTACTAAAGTAATAAACATTTTACATTTAATGAAATGGGACTCGTACAAAAGTAAAGTAAAGTGGTGCATTTATATAGCACCCTTATCACTAACGTCTCAAGGGCGCTTTACAATGATCAATTTACCTCCAGCGGACTGGAAGCATATACAGGCGCAATTTGCAGCCGCTTCTAAGCAGTCCATGCATGCTGGTACTTATTTCACCGACCTCGGAAGGATGGAAAGCTGAGTGAACTTTAGCGGGAAAGAAGGTCACCAAATATTCCACTCTCGGCAGAACCGGGAATGGAACCCGGGACCTCAGGGTTGGAAGGCAGAGATTTCACCACTGCGCCAACCCCTCCGCTCTAAAAAGAAGATAAACAGCGTTATTTATTTCTCCTCTTTCCACTACTGTATTATCGATCAATGATACGAGAGGGCAGCCATTTAGAAAATCAATGGTGTTCTTTATTACAAACGACTTCATAAAAGGGAAAAGAAAGGAAATGAACTTTATTTAAGTGTTTAATCGTTCTAGCGCTGGAGCACTAATTGGGGACACTGTAAACTGAAATCAACAATTAATGTAGGTTTGACGAAAAAAATATGACGTAATTTTCGACCAATCAGGGCGCGGTCATCTTCCGTAATCACCTGAGGTTCTTCTCTGGATAAAAGCCTCTCTCCCCAATCCCTTAGCACTTTCCTCAAAAGGACAACTTGGTCCCAGGCTGACTTGAGTCACCGTGCGACAAAGCCAGAAAATGACATTTAATATCGGAGCATGAGTTTTTCACGCTTTCCACGCGTCCTAGATCTTCAGACTAAATTTCGTTGCGACGTTAGCAAGGAAATATTGTAAGAT
>NC_090879.1:22534425-22551925 GCF_036669935.1 Montipora foliosa
GCTGTCGTCGTTGCTAAAGATCTCAATTGATACTGTGAAAATCATTTAACTCTCTGATAAAGTTAGGCTGTACCTGACAAACACATTAATAAAACAAAAAATGTAAATTTATCCTCACAGCAGTACAGCCAGTCTTGCATCATTATATTGTGACTACATTCTAATGCAAACATGTTGTCTCGGTTAAAATCACTATCGATTATCATGTGCGTGAAAACTGAAATTTTTTGGTTCTCGTATTTTTTCGGCCTATCCAACAATCTTTACTAACATACAAGCTATTACACACTCACTCAACGGGAGATTGTGGGCTAAGCCTGTGCAGGCTTCAAAAGGTAAAACAATGCGAGACTTCCTAAGGTCCGATTTAAGGCCGATTTATAATTACACGGTACGATTTTTGTCGCATGCGACAACGGCTCACGACAGGGCCACTACGATTGTTGTGGACGTCAGAAAAAATGTAGTAGCATTTTAAAATGGGTTTAAAACGCTGCGACAATCGTAAGTCGTGTCGTAGGCCTGTCGTAAGCTTCTCGCATGCGACAAAAATCGTATCATGTAAACCGGCCCTAAAACCTCCTTTTTGTATACTTGTCCGTTACAGCTTAATTTTTCAATTTTCATCAATCTCGACCCCTGAGCTCTTCTCTTGACAGAGCGAGAGAAGAGCTCTGGGGAACCCTGAACCAAAGTGTCTTCTCATTGGTTTTCGTGAACAACAATCAAAATCGTCTGTAATTGGTGCATTCATGTTAGCACGAGGAGTGAGCAGGCGCCGTAAGTTTTTGGCTGTGAGAACCCTACGGCGCATGTTCTCCTACACAGAGTTTCCAAGAGCCTTGGGTCGATCCGAGGCTCTGGTGACGAGAATGAATTTTCATATGAAAAGTTATAAGAATTTTTTCCAATTGTTATATGAGAAGTTATGAGACTTTTTTTCCTCTTAAAGCTCTTTGTTTAAGTAAGTCAGATGCACAAAATGCCTCTGCATTTAGGTAAAGGTAAATGTACACCTTATTTAACGTCGGAAGTTCCTTTACCCTCTAGAGCGAGGGTATTCTGCCAGGAAGCCGATAGTGCGTTCATTTTACCTCCCTCTTTCCATAAGTACTCCGTTTTAAGGGTATTTAATGCTATCTGAAGCTACGCAGAATGTAAGAAGTCGAAGCAAGGATGTGAGGTCACTAAGAATTCAACTCGGGATCTCTCGCAAAGAATTAAGGCCGCGAGCTAACCAACCGTGCAATCCTTACTCTTATATTTATAGCGATACGTGATCCTCTTTGTAGGTAAAATTCCTCTACCTTGGACAGACCTGGCTCTCGGGAAGTTTTGGTGCAGTCACTTGCAAGTTTGTCCATTTCGCCGGAGCCCTATCAATAGCTGCCTCCATAATCACGCTCGTATTTATCTCGTTGGATCGGTATTTCGCCATCCTTCATCCTTTTGCTCACGTTCCTGTTATTCGCAACACCAAACTGATCACCTCTGTCATTTGGATCTTTTCCTCGCTGTACTTCTCGTTGTATCTGGTGTTATATGACAGCGTCCCTGCTGATAAAGGTGACAAGTGGGTTTGCAAAATGGTTTGGACTTACTTGTCCAACAACCACGAAACGCGGTCCAAGATTGGGAGGGTCTTTTTCATGATCACGTTTGTGGTGCTTTATTTAATCCCACTGGCTGTTATAGCGGCGCTTTATATTCCCATTGGGCGCCACTTGTGGTCACGCAAGACTCCCGGTGAGACTACGGCGCATCAGGAACGTCAAAACCAGACGTCAAAGCGTAAAGTATTGCGCATGCTCATTATAGTCGTCTTGACATTTGCACTCTGTTGGTTGCCGACCCATATCATACATTTGATGATTCACTATTACACGGACACTTTTTTAGAACTTGTGAAAGTCGGCCACTTGGAAGCAAGTTTTTACTTCCTCTCGCATGCCAATAGCGCCATTAATCCCTGCCTGTACATCTTCCTCAATCAGAGATTTAATCACGAATTCAAAAACATACTTCGAAGACTTTGTTGTCGTCCAACAATGAACTGATATTCTACCCAGTAAAAGTAATCCCGTTAAATCCATTCCAGTTCTTTGGAAAGAACTACGTGGCGCACAAACGCACAATTACTATATTTTTTAGCTTTGGAAGCACTGAAGGGATTCCTGACAGGAATCCTCCATTTATGGATGACCAAAAAACAACTGAAAGTGCTTATTTGACTTTGATCATCTTATCTCTTTTTCGTTGAACCGGGGATAGAGTTTTGAGCCAAACTGGCAATTTTGTATCGTTCTCCCTTGCAAACGCAGTTGAAAAGCGATTACAGGCCCACCTTTAACCGATAGGCATTGCGTGCCGTGGAACAATTTTCAAAATTCCACTAAAGCTGAAATTCATCCAATCCGATCGCTGCGATAAGCAATGCGAATTTCCATACTAAAAACAGTCGAAAAGCCTGTCGGTTGAAGGTGGGACTTTTAAGGTGGCTGGAACCAGTTTCACCACTTTTATAGAGACCTTCTTATTATATGGGTTATAACTACTATACAGTATCACTTAACAGCAATGTTATGGTACCACATCAAACACCAATTATTGCTTAACAAAATGCGCTCACTATTTTTACGTAATAGCTTACTATGGCAACATGAAAGCTCTCCAAAAACACCCTATATTTCGTCTTTACTTGCTTACATCTCAAAAATGAACTCGGTGAACCCCATTTTTTTATTATAGTACCGAGAATAGTAATAAGCAGATTGAGATAGAACTATCAGCAAAGTTAAAAAAATTCTTGGGAGCCACTTCAGAGCTACCTTAAATTTTCGATAATTTAAGGTAGTGCAGTTAGTGTTATCTCAAATTGCTAATATTACTATTTTACAATAAAAAATGGGGTCACCGAGTTCATGTTTAAGATATAAGCAAGTAAAGACGGTATGGTATCATAACATTTTTTTTACGTGATACAGTTTTGTAGTGACAACCATTCTAAAAAAAAGGTCCTAAAAAGTAGTGAAACTGGTTCCAGCCACCTTAAGTCGTTTTGTTTCCTGTAACAAAATTAATTTTATGACGCGTACATTGACTTTAAATGGTCACAGTAACGCTTTATGGCAAAAGCAGGGTGTCGATTTTAATGAACAGCATGGTTAATCCCCAACAGAGATGGCTGAACCAATGAGTCGAGAATTGCGTTATCCAATGATCAATATTTAAAAATGAAAAAACGCTCAAAGAAGAATACTGAAACAGAAAATTACAAATTTTCCATAAACTTGCCAAGTGGTCTAACTGTCGCTACATTTTTCTTGAGGAATTTTAGCAAGGGAATAGTTATGTCACGCTTTGGCTGGGCTTTTCGTCCTTGATTACTGGTTTGTTGTCGTTTCTATTTCTATTCCCCGGCCGTTCCTTCCCAATATCGAATCGGGGTACAAATACGGGAAGGCGTGCGAAGCAAACGAAGACGGAAGGAAATAAATACGTGAAGTATCATATAAATAAAACAAGCGCTATCTACAACGTAAGTTACCAATACAATCACTTTTCCATGTGACACCGGCACCGCGGCAGTTAAACCACTGAAACTGTTGCTATCCTACTCACGTTCCGGCAAAATTCGCCATCTCGTTTAGAGTGGACTTAAGAATCATGGGATATATTATTCATGGAGAAACCCGCTGAATTACATCACCACTGACTCTAATGCTTTTTCTTAAGGTTCCGAAGAAAATGCACGGGGCGTTATAGAAAATCCTCTAAATGAGCGCTTTCACAAATCAACTGTGTTAAGAGGTCGAAGTTACCCATTTCACAGCAATCAAACATGACAAGATCTCTGATTATGGTGGTCAGGTAGTCTGCAACCCTTGTTACAGTTCATTTAAAATGAAAATCATGACTATTCTACAAAAAGTGCTCTACAGGCTGCTGTTTAAAAGGCGACTTGTCTCCCTCCTAAATGATAAAATGCGATGATTATATCTTGTGTTGCTCGATGACGCGCTATAAGAGAAGTGGTACCTTTTGTAAGTGTAGATCAAAAGTAAAAGATAAGCTGTTGAGGTGGATAAAACTATTTGAATATATATGCAATAAAGAGCCCTATAGCTACAGAAAATCTGTCTTTTTGGTTTCTTTGTCTCTGCGATCCTAGGTCATAAAAGAATCCTTTAGGATCTACTTCTCTACAACCCTTTGCCACCATATTGTGTGATGGTGAAGCTGATGCAAAGAACATAGTTATTTTTTATTTATAACGCGTTGTCGTTTATAAGACCGCGTAAAATTGGTGTTATTTTCTATTTTCGACAGCTGGCTTGGAACAAGATCCCACGAGCTCCCGTTGCCATCTCAGATTCTTTAGTGGTATCCCAGTGGCCTCTATTGTTCAAGAAAACCTCCTCTCCTACAGTAAAGTGACCGGAGGAAAAGTGTTTATATCAAGAAAATTAAATATTGAATTTGAATGATTTTTGTCCCCATCGATTTAAACACATGATTTTTTTGGTCTTCAAAGTTAAGCTCAAATAACGTGGAATGACACTCCCCTGTTGAAGCCCTCTTCACGATCGACCGCAGTTTTATCTCCATTTGTTTAAAATGTAAGTGCCGTCTGTTAAAGACTAAGATTCCATAACCTTGACAACCATCGAATTTCTGCATTTTTTCAAGATTCCCAATCGAATGTTTCTTTCCTTTACTTGACAAAGTTTTTGCT
This sequence comes from Montipora foliosa, assembly GCF_036669935.1. Lineage (NCBI taxonomy): Eukaryota > Metazoa > Cnidaria > Anthozoa > Scleractinia > Acroporidae > Montipora > Montipora foliosa. The sequence continues at coordinate 22,539,161 of NC_090879.1, forward strand.
CAATGCAATGTTTTAAACATTTAAAACATCAACGAAACAAAGAATAACGCTTTTCCAGTGGTAAATTTGGTATCCTGCGCTTTTCTCACAAATACGAACAAAAAGGGGTATTTACAAATCTAAAAGATAAACACCAACCCAATATATAAGAGTTTAATAATCATCCCCGCAACTACAAAGACCAAAACATATTCAATTGATATTTATTCCGGTTTTGGGGTCAGAAGCTATTTTTTTTTTTTCATTTGCTTTCAATGAATGGTTAATCTGCATTCAGTTTGAACTGTTTGCTTTAATTATCATTACAATAAGACAAATGTTCCTTGAATCATTGAAAACAATGGACCTGCAAAAGATAAAGGTACAAATGAATCCTGTGAGGGTCATGTTATTATCTCTAGAACTTTGTTTATGTGGAATCTTTATACCGGCCAACTAACAAAAATGACCCCTCCGATATATAACTTCGACGTAGCTCGATTATTCATTCAATTGGTGATAAGCCAAGTAGATGTTTAATCTAGAATTTGTTTGCTTAAAAGAGCTAAGACATATCTTAATAATCGGGTAAGGAATCTATTATATAATACATTAATTCGGCCGTTATTTGAATATTGTTGCACAGTGTGGGAAAACACCAAAAATGAAAATTTATTTCGATTATTAAGAGTCCAAAAGCGTTTTGCCAGGTTAATCGTAGATGCTAGGTTTCTGATAATTCTGTTCAACTTTTTAGTAAACTAGACTGGTTACCTATTGATGACTCCATACGAATGAGAAATGTTTAATGCACAATTTTCCTTCCCCCCCCCCTCTCTCTGATTTTACTTTCTTGTGGATGGCGGATGTGCCCTCAACTTTGCTGGGATCATGTCTTCTTCTCAGTAATCGCGACACGACATTCTCTGAGCGTGAGGAAAATAATCGTCTTGCAGTAATGACTCAGGTGACTAGAAGATAAACAGCGTTATTTATTTCTCCTGTTTCCTCTACTGTGTTATCGATCAATGATAAGCAGGGTGGCCATTTAGAATATCATTGCGTGCTTTTTATTACAAACGACTTCATAAAAAGGAAAAGAAAGGAAAGGAAATTTATTGAAAGTGTCTAGTCGTTCTAGCGCTGGAGTCCTGGAGCACTATCTTGGGACACTGTAAACTGAAGTCAACAATTAATGTTGGTTTGTTTCAATTGCAAGCTTGCAAACAAGAAACAATCCATGTCACAAACCATACAGTATACGAATAAATAAATTTCTCAGTTCAGGATGAAACCCTTTTCGAAAGAACCTTTTCCGTGAATAATGAAGCACAAAATAGACAAGCTTTCTTTCAAGTAATTCTTCACTGTCACATTTCCAATTTTTTTTTACTTGAAGACTGTGCAAAGTTGAGTACAAAATAAATGCAAATTGCCAGACAACTGAGATGCGACTTCAGTAACAATGTGATGCATTCAAGGCGTTCGATGCCTTTTAAACCCATATGGAATTTGCCATTTGGTTTCAGTCTTGTATATAACACCACAGTTAGCCAAACAACGTTAGAAACAAAGCCCATCTGATGATATCCGACCGCAAAAGATGCAATTGTTGTCGAAGACCATTACTCGTCGCTTTGAAGATTGCAGATATTTATTTTTCACCGCCTGTCTTGTTTATCCGATTGGCTTTTCATTATTGAGCTCCATAAGATTATCTTTTTTTAAAGATCCACTAAAACGCTGCCATTGCAGGTTAAGTTAAATATTCTACTGTCTCCACCGGATAAAATCTATGCATTTGTAGTACCCCCTCAAACTTTCCAGACATGCACGCACAATACTCTACACACCATGACACTACTTAGTTGGGGTGGGACAGGAAAGACTTTTCATGACACCGAAAAAATTTTTAAAAAATACGGAGAAATGAAACGCAGATTCCGACTGGGTTTGGTAACCCAGTAATAAAGCAAGTTAAGATCAATAATATACTGCGGACGTAGGGAACCTCTATCGGGTGAAGGTGATACTCATAATAAATACTGTTGGGACTATATTGTCAAGTGGTGGCACGTCTAAAAAAACTAAACTGAAAAACCTGTTTCAGTGTTCCCTTCTCATAGAAGTTGTTGGGAATAATAATGGCTGATACGTTCACGTACTACAGAAGCCTCAGATACGAACTGTTCGAAAAGTGAAGGAGATGTGCTGGTAAGTGTACTAATAGAGTTTACAAAACATAAAAGTGAGGCCTGAGTCGCACTCAAGCCCGGAATTTTCAGGCATTCATGTCACTCTTAAGTTTCTCACTTGGAGGGCGGACATGCCAGCCCTCGGAGTGGACATTCATGAATTGAGAAACGTTCATCAATTCTTTTTCTCATCTGAACTTAATATTTACTTTTCATTCTTAATTTTAAAATTTATCGCTAAGAAATTAAAATCAATATATTAATTTCGAAGAGTGATGTTTTGCAGCAGTTTTTCATACAGCTGCAAAAATTTGTCGGTCTTCTTGGCGATCGATTGCTTTCAAATCAGTTAGTCTCAAGCCGTCCCACAGCCGCCGGCTTGCGAGTTTATTGGTTGGATGCTATTTTCATGCTCGTCACTGCAGCCGAGTTCTTCTAATCGTAGAAGGGGAAGGTAAACTTGGTGTCAAACAGAGTAAGTTGCAGCCAATAATCTTAAAACTCTATTTGAGATTTCTAAAAGGAAACACTTGACCCATCTATGCGTAATAGAAGGAACTGTTAGAGGAAGAACTCTCTTTCCTAGATGGCCGGATCAGCTCGGGCCCACCGGCAAAGCATTTCTTTGAACCCGATTTGTCACTGATGCATATGAGTGAACACGCCTCAAATATTTTCAGTGTACCGTCTAAGAGGTTGTTTCGTAAATAATTATGGACTGGCACGGGTCTCTGGTCGGACAAATACTCAGGGTTTTACAATGAAACGAGAAGAGAGGACTGCCTTTCCTTGTCGTCGCGGACAATTAGGAAACATATACCGTACTTTCTGTATCACTACACGTGTCCAGTAATTCATAAAGGCTATAAATAATACTGATATATCAGTAAACGAACTACTCATAATCTTCGATTTGTTAATTGTCTCTATCCGGCAAGCACGCAGCAAGATTTCACGGTAACTGGTTACTCGCTGTAGCATTATGATTTCTGCAGCAATTCGGATCTGCTGTACTAAAGTAATAAACATTTTACATTTAATGAAATGGGACTCGTACAAAAGTAAAGTAAAGTGGTGCATTTATATAGCGCCCTTATCACTAACGTCTCAAGGGCGCTTTACAATGATCAATTTACCCCCAGCGGACTGGAAGCATATACAGGCGCAATTTGCAGCCGCTTCTAAGCAGTCCATGCATGCTGGTACTCATTTCACCGACCTCGGAAGGATGGAAAGCTGAGTGAACTTTAGCGGGAAAGAAGGTCACCAAATATTCCAGTCTCGGCAGAACCGGGAATGAAACCCGGGACCTTAGGGTTGGAAGGCAGAGATCTCACCACTGCGCCAACCCCTCCGCTCTAAAAAGAAGATAAACAGCGTTATTTATTTCTCCTCTTTCCGCTACTGTATTATCGATCAATGATACGAGAGGGCAGCCATTTAGAAAATCAATGGTGTTTTTTATTACAAACAACAGGGAAAAAGGGAAAAGAAAGGAAATGAACTTTATTTAAGTGTTTAATCGTTCTAGCGCTGGAGCACTAATTGGGGACACTGTAAACTGAAATCAACAATTAATGTAGGTTTAAGGAAAAAATATGACGTAATTTTCGACCAATCAGGGCGCGGTCATCTTCCGTAATTACCTGAGGTTCTTCTCTGGATAAAAGCCTCTCTCCCCAATCCCTTAGTACTTTCCTCAAAACGAGAACTTGGTCCCAGGCTGACTTGAGTCACCTTGCGGCAAAGCCAGAAAATAACATTTAATGTCGGAGCATGAGTTTTTCACGCTTTCCTCGCGTCCTAGACATGAGGGGACGCAAGTTACTTCTACTGTAAGTACAGTTTCACGCTGAGAGCGTTTTCTTGCGGTCGGGATAGGCGTTATAATCCCCTATGTCCGAAAAAAATTTCTGTGATCTCCCTGCATCTACCAATGTGATATTCCAGATCTAATATTTACAAATACGTGTCTCAAACATCTGGAAAATGTTGTCATTTGATCAGTACCATTTCACGTTTCACAATTTAACGGATCAAAGGTATGGTTGTAATTATTTTAGTGGAGATGGCGCAAAAAAGGGTTGCAGTCCCTTTACTCGGTTATCCTCAGAAAAAATATTTGTGGCATAAGCTCACATCAATACTTTAAAAGCGGGAATTTTGTGATTTCACACTTTCCGGAAAAATATTGAACAAGTACACATTGGATTTCTTGGCTGATCCAACGAATCATGGAAAAGCTTTATCTTCCGCCTATTCCAACCTTGGCTACGTCCTTCGGTTTTTTGGCAGGAATAACTCGACAGTTAAAATTACGAAAGAAAGCTCCCTTAACAACGACAACGCGGTTAATCAACTAAAGAAATTCGTCAACGGTTTCGGTTTAAAGAATCCCAATTTTTTCCGAAGACGTCAGTGGAGTAGTTACTGGTGCCAAAACCCGGTCAAAAAAAACCTATCGTAAACACATATAGAGACCCACACGTCAAGCACAAAGAGCTTATCTGCCCAGCTGTTTACCTAAGAAACCTGGAGTTGGTAAATCAATTCGATCTTTGACCCAACAAATAAATCACTAGAAGAATTCATTTAATGAGGAAATTGTTCAAATTTTAGTAAGTACCTTTGAAGATCATTATTAACACTTACAATCTTAAGTTATCTCCAGTTGAGTTCTTTGAAAACGCCAGTTTTGAGTGAGGCAGGGGACAGAGGTCAATGAATGAGTCACTAACCCAAAAGAAACGAAAAATCACACCCGTAAGTCGACCAATGAGAAAGAAAACTACTAATAAAACAAATTTCTACTTTCGCGCTAAAACACGTTGCATGTAGGTATTTCGAATTCTGATTACCGATCCCGCTGTTTGTGATATTATTTTCTTGTTCGGATAAATCGTTGATCGAGGATTATCGAGAGGGTATAGCATTACAAAAGCCCTCGATTAACGCGGAGACACGTAATCTATCAAAGTTGAAGAATGTTCCGCCCACATCATGATTTAAAGACTTCGGACGAAGTCGACAAGCGCTATTAATACCGTAATTCACTCCTTCGAAAAACAAAGCACCCATTGAGAATCCCGGAGAAAAGGTGCAAACAGGTAGGTTTTTAGTAAAGGGTAGTATTATGGTTTATCGCACACTTTTTATTTAGTGATCATGAAAAAAACTTCCAACAAACAATTCTTGGTCCAATTCTTGATCCAATCAAAGGAAGACAAAGTGAAAAAATCGCATCTCCTGGCTCCGCGAGAGCTTGTAATTTAAAGCAGGGCTCTATTTCCACAGGATCTTGATATTAAGAAAAAACGATTCAGATAAACATTTAAGCAAGAAAATTAACGATCGTTGTGCGATACGAATTATATTGGATACACTTGACGCCATCTCCATCAAAGCGTAGAGAAACATAAACATTCCGTGATCGGAAAACATTTCAGGGACGCGCATGGTTTAATAATAAATAATAATAATTGTCGCTGCTAATCGCCGTCGCAAAGTACAGCAACGACGCAGCTCAACAAGGTCGAACCGAAAGCATACAATGGCGCCTCTGGCAGCTGCTATACGGTCCATGTCTGACCTTGGAGCACAGCTTACAGCCAGCTGGAATCGGCTGTATGCTGGTTTTTGCCGAGGGGGGAAAACCGGAGAACCCGGAGAAAAACCATCGAAGCAGAGAAGAGAACCAACACAAACTCAACCCACTTATGGTGTCTTGTCCGGGAGGCGAGTGCTCTCACCACTGAGCCATCCCTGGTTTAACACCTACCAACTTCATTAAGAACTTTAAAGTCCTAAAGAAATGCCGTAGCAAACTCGATTGTTTGATCTATGAAATGCTGTGGATTAAAAACAAAGGACCGAAACTGAACACGCAACGGATTCCATTCGCGCAAAACTTTTTACCTGAATGCTTTCATGCCAATTTATTTTCTCACTTTCTAAATCTATAAATATGCCTTTCTGTTATTTCTAATTTATTTATTTGACAATGATGACATGAAGTCGTCGAAACGTCATGTTATTTTACTATCTGATATGATATGATATGATATGATATGATATGATATGATATGATATTTTATTATTTATGCACGGTAAAATCATCAGCTAAGATTACAAACAATGCTAAAATCTAAATTACAAAAGGTAAAATTTTAAAATGATTACAATAAAATACAATTAAACTATATTAATTCTAAAGCTGCTTTCCATGAATGCCGTGCTTTATACTAAAATATGTCTTTAATCAGATTTTTGAAAAGCCCAAGAGACTCTGCTTGTCTCGCTTTGAGGGGTAAGCTATTCCAGACAGTAGCACCTCTATAGCTGAAGCTGTTTCTATAATAATTTGTCCGCAGAAACGGAACATTAAGCTTTCTTTCAGAGTCTCTTAAACTATAAACAGATTCGCTGTTTGTAAATTTAGAACATAGATATTCCGGTGCTAGCCCCTGAAGACACTTATAGACCATTGTGGGCAGCGCAATTTGTTGCTGGCTAACTAGATTTTTCCAGCCTAAAATTTTGAATAGCTCGCTAGCATTTGCATCAAAATTAGAGAAGGTCAAAACTCTGGCTGCTCTATTTTGCAGTTTTTGTAATTTGTCATGTAACGTGATACCACAGTTTCCCCAGACGACATTGCAGTAGTCAAAGTGCGGTTGAAGTAAAGCGTGATAAATAGAGCGCAATGTCGTCTGAGGAACGAGATGCCTTACACGTTTGAGGGCTCCAATTCCAGAAGCTACTTTCTTTGTCAGTTTATTGACATGGCTACTCCAGTTAAGATTATTATCAATAAGCACGCCCAGGGATTTAGCAACAGAAACTTGAGTGATAGGAGCACCATTAATCTCGGGAATTGGAGGATTTGTGAGAGCATACAACCTCTGCCTTGATCCAATCAGCATAAATTCGGTTTTTGTCATGTTCAGGGTAAGTTTGTTTGCTATCAACCATTTTTTAACATTTTCTAGATCATGGTTAAGACTTGATTCTATGTCGCCTGTATTGTCACCCGCATATGTTAGGTGGGTGTCATCTGCGTACATCCATGGCACACAATTCGTTAGACAATTTGGCAGATCATTGATATATAGCAAAAACAACAATGGACCCAAAATAGTCCCTTGAGGGACGCCGCAACTTAGTGAGCAAGTTTTAGAAAGTGATCCATTAATGGAACACTTTTGAGTGCGGTTGTCCAAATAGGACTTAAACCAGTTGTAAGAAATGCCATGTATGCCGTAATTATTTAATTTAGATAAAAGGATCTCGTGATTAACCGTATCCTTATCCGTGCTAGTGAGATAGTTCAGATAGCTGTTGCCATCTGAAGAAGGAATATCATTAGCAAGTTTCGGGCCAATGGTAGCAAAATAACGGTTACATTCGTGCGCTATTTCTGCCGGAGCTGTTACTGATTGCTCATCTACATTCAGTTGTTTCACAGACGTTTCCACGAAATTTCGGGAAGACAGCTCATTGATGATCCGCCAGGTTTTGCGGGAATCACCCTTATGCTCGTTTAGCATATTTTGATAATAAACTTGCTTCGCTAGCCTAGTCGCACTATTGACTTTGTTCCGCTGTCTTTTAAAGTGAACCCAATCATTAGGATTTTTTGATCTAATTGCTCTGAGTTTCAAAATATCTCGATCGTGCATCTGTTTTTTAAGCTCGGAAGTAATCCATGGGGAACCCCGCGCGCGAACACGAGTGGTTCTCAATGGAGCGTGCTTGTTAACAATAGCCAAAAAGGATTCCTTCCATTCATTCCACATATCATTTGGATTGGAAGAATTGTTTATGTGATCCCAATCTTGAGATGCAACATCGCTACGAAGTTTATCACGGTTAAAACTTCGAAAATTCCTATAGGTTATATTAGTGTGACCCTTACTCTGTCCATTAATGGCTAATTTTCGATAGACATAGACCATGCTGTGATCGCTAATGCCAATATGACGCACACCTGAGCATAACACCTTGTCAGGACAGTTAGTAAAAATTAAATCAATCAATGTTGCAGAAGTTTCGGTTATTCTTGTTGGTTCTGTTATGAGTTGTTGAAGACCATAAACATCCGTGATAGTTAATAATTTGCGTGTATCGCTATCAAACTGGGATGCGGCCATATTGCAATTTAGATCCCCTAAAAGGTAGAATTCAGTATTAAGGGAATCCAATTTCCCAATCAACTCTTCAAAGGGTGAAAATATACTAACAAGCGAATTAGGTGGTCTATACCACGTAGCAACAATAAATGATTTAGAATGAGGTTTGCGTATTTCAATACAAAGGTTCTCAAGACTGTCCATGCAAAGATCGTTGCGCACCGAAAAGTTAATTGACTTTTTTACATAAAAGCAAACGCCCCCACCTCCATATGTAGTTCTATCACGTCTAACTATATCATAACCAGAGATACTGACCTCATTATCGGTGATGTATTAATTTAGTTTAGTCTCGTTAATTGCGAGAACATCTATATCGTTACTTACGAGAAAGATCTTGAGTTCATCAAGATGAGTGGTCAATTTATTTATATTCAGCGAGGCCAGCTTAAAACCGCGTTTGGAGGGCAATACTCGAGAACGATCAATAGGATTTTGAGTCGGACTTCTCGATGACTCCTGACTGTTGCCTTCCAACGGCACGGCATTAATGGAAGGCATAGTAAAAGTTCAATGCGCTAGACCATGATAAAAATTCTTAAAAATAGCAGGCAAATCAGAACTTTAAAAAAAAAGACAAAACTTTTAAGATTATACCACATGTTTCGACAGAAATTTCTGTCAGCTTCAGTTGATTAATGTACAAAACGTTAGATAAATCTTAAACTATCCTTTTAATTCTCACATTGTCACGTGTTATGTACATTCCGTTGTTACTAGCATAATTAGCACTTGTTCCTACTTATAAATTCAAGTTCTAACGCTTTGTACATTAATCAACTGAAGATGACAGAAATTTCTGTCGAAACATGTCTTATAATCTTAAAAGTTTTGTCGTTTTCTTTAAAGGGCTCCATTTGATGAAAAACTTGAACCTTGTATTTCGTGGATAATGGAACCAAAAGGTCGAGACAGCAGAAAGCAAATCGTTATCGTTAAGAAGATTACGACATTTTTTAATTTCCAAGACACGTTTTGATGTTACGAACATCACCTTCAGTTCCAGAATATTTGAAAAATCGTTTGCACTATATAACAACTAGGCGAAACATTCATAAACATTTACTAAGCTCAGAACGTTGTCGTCAATCTTGCTGTGAGGATTGTTTCGAAATCCTTGATTCCGCCCCTACTAAATTTCAACTTAAAATTAAGGAGGTTATGCATATAAATCGGGAAAAGCCTAATTTAAACCAACAAGTTCATCACGTTACCTGACACTTACGCTGTAGGCTTTACATTCTTTCAAACACTTTGTAACTCACTCAAATATGTAATTTTTGTCACTTAATCATAATTAATTATGCATGTTTCGCCTTGTTGTTATATAGTCCTAACGGTTTTTCAAATATTCTGTAACTGACGATGATGTTCGTAACATCGAAACATGTCTTGGCAAGAAAAAAAGTGTCGTAATCTTCTTAAAGATAACGATTTGCTTTCTGCTGTCTCGACCTTTTGGTTCCATTATCCACAACATAGCAGCCAGATATGAAGGACGCTTCAACCTTGAATGTATAGTGATTAAGAAGAGTAAAACCCACAATAGGATACTATAAATAATCACACCAATGTTCACGGATCTCCGAGTTTCGTAGTAAGAGTTTGGCAAACTGTATTACCTTTCTTTGCCCTCTCTGTTGCTGGAGTTTTTAAAGAAGCTATACCACTTTTTCGTGATCTGTCAAAGTGCAGGAATGGTCCACCCTTAATTCAACGAATTCATTGGGTTTCAGTAAAGAGGTAACTGGGTTGTGTCAACAATATCGACTCCCTATGTAAAAAGAGTGGAGGCAGCCACGTCCCAATTCTAGGTAACTTAACCCTTAAAACTGCTGGCTTTTAGTCTTCTGGTTTCTTCTTCTGTTATCCATTGTATACTATGCATACTGTTTCTCTGTGCTCACTGTTCCTCGGTGAATAAGTTTCCTCTGTGCCTACTGTTCCTCTGTACCCTCTGTGCCCACTGTTCCTCTAAGCCTACTGTTCCTCAGTAAATAACCACTGTTCCTCTAGTACTATTTCTCAGCCCTCAGTTCTTCACTGCTTTCATGTAATGATTAACGCTTTCACTTTCCAGTATATGTGTAATGATTAACGATTTCAGAGCCCGGTATATGAGAGACAAGGTGGCACACCTCAAACAGTTCGATGTAACATGAAAAGTAGGTTTAGCTTTTTACTAGATAATTTGTAACAATGTATGTTCGTCTTTTTCATCTGAACTGGAGAGTGACACACCTCAAACAGTTTGATGTAACGTGGAAAGTAGGTTTAGCCGTTTACTAGATAATTTGTAACAATGCATGTTGCGTTTTTTCACCTGAACTGGCGGGTTTTTATTGTCTTTAATCATGTTAATAGCCGATAAGAGGCCGTCCTGGCCTGTAGTAATGCTTCGAAAAGGTTGCGTTAGAATGCATAAAGCCACCTAAGCCGGAACGGCCAAAATTCAGAGATTTTGCCGAGTGCGCTGCAAAATGTACATGTACATGTATATATTAATGTTAATTCTTATTCCAGTACGTAAAGGACAAATCGACCCTTAAATGACGGCAAACTGTGATATAAAGTTGCCTTAATCTTTCTTTTTTTAAATATGATTGTCTATGAGTCACAAAGTAGTGTTGTTTCTTGTATTGTACATCGTTTAATACTCCTTCACCCAGTAGCGGTTTTGTTCTTACCAAATCCTCCCAACGATTACTTGCAGGTGTAGTGCACTCAACTAAACCCTCAATTCTTTCTGGACAAAGTTGTAGAGTCGCTAGAACCTAGTTTAATGGCCTAGCTCCAATGAGTCTCCTGTAGGGGAGCATTCCAACTAGTAAATGGAAGATCATAGGTTTGACTACTTTGATGGAGCACTCGCGGACTGTTTTTCCGAGTTTGCCTGCGACATTACCGATGAATTCATATTTCTTCCGCCAATGAAATTACTATGGCGATCACGTGGAACCACTGGCGGGAACGTACGATAGTCGTTTTCTATTAAAAAACTAACATGACAAAGCTTTAAAGAAAAGCAAAATAAATGCTAATACAAAAGGAGTACTCAAACCTGGATAAAAATGCATTATAGCGAGAAAATTTTGTTCAGTGCACTATAAAATAAATCGTAAGATCTTTTCCAAAGTGGAGTCAAAGGGAAGAAAATTAGATCCCAATAAAAATTTTTGAAAGCTCTCTAAAAAGCTCGTTTAAAAAACGTCACCATAACCTATTAATTCCTAATTGAAGTCGATTTAGATGATGCTATTTTCTTTACAATTCACTGTCGCCTCGATTGCCCAATGCACACAAAAATTCAACATACGTCAGCGCTATTGGCAAACCAGAAACAGAATTAAGACTAAACGCTTCAGCGTCAGTGATTATGATAGTGAGAAGGCCAAAGGAAAGTAAACCGAAGCAACTACATCATCTGTCAGAGAGTAACTTAAAGTGCTACATATTCCCTATGATCATTAGCCCTAGTAATCGAAACGACCCCACAGGAACAGAGTAAAAAGAAATTCTGACCAACGTTGCTGGAAGCTTACGAGAAAATTAACTGCATTCTAGGGGAGAAGAGCGGGAAATTTTTGTCACTGTATATTGGCAACATCCTTTGATTTACCATTGTTTTCAACAGTTCTCTCACTACCGTGCTAAACTATAAGGATTTTCCCATTTCAGGTCTTAAGTGTGAAACAATGTTGTACTTGTTTCTTCGAGTAATTTCCGCTGAAATGTCTCTTGCAGCATTTCTTGTCGCTAATAGTGGTTTCCTTTTCTTCCACTCTTTCCTCTGGTTTGATCTTTCTTCGTTAGTGTTTTCACATGTCTAGATGATTTTCTTCCAATTTCGATCCGCCATGTAGGGATGGCGCAGTGGTGAGAGCACTCGCCTCCCACCAATGTGGCCCGGGTTCGATTCCTCGACTCGGCGTCATATGTGGGTTGAGTTTGTTGGCTCTCTACTCTGCACCGAGAGGTTTTCTCTGGGTACTCCGGTTTCCCCTCTCCCCAAAAACCAGCATTTGCCTTGATTTGCGTTGATTGTTAATTTCACTTTACAGTGTCCCCAATTAGTGCTCCAGCGCTAAATCCACTACACACTTAAATAAAGTTCCTTTCCTTTCCTTTCCAAACAACCCTGTAATAATTGTTTACGGATTTGACGTCTCGTTCAGCGCCATCAAAAGAGAACGCACAGTTCACTGAGGATCATATTCTCTGGAGTTCTCTGGGTCGTTTTCAATAAAATGACCGCTCCATGACATTGCAACGGATTACAACACCTGCAGTGTCAAAACTTGCGCTTCTCAATGAAAAGTATGTTAGGAATCCTAGTACGCCGTACTAGCATTCCTTTGAAGTACTCACATGCAGTTAGGGCTTTTTGCGTCCCATCATGCTTC
>NC_090879.1:22559425-22566925 GCF_036669935.1 Montipora foliosa
GATAAATTTTCATTTTCTCCCCTAAACTGAGCGCCCTTCATAGTACAATCGTGGATGAAACTCGTTGAGAAAACCGTACAAAAACTGACAAAAAGCACTTTTTCACTACTTCTCCCTTGTGAATTTCACAGCAGTTACCTCTTCTCCCTCCCCCCTCCCCCTATCCAATATTGATTTGGAAAATGTTGATTGCCAGGAAACTGTTCGTGACCGACCCCCAGAAAGCAACATTGAGACGGGGGAGGGGGGTGGAATTGTTTGCTTACAACTAAAAGCGCTTGAAAGGGTAATTTTCTTTAGAGTTTTGTCCACGATTGTAGGTTTGCCACCCCTTTTTCACGTTAAAATCCTTGGAATAGTCGCGAAGTGATTACAATGACGCGAATTCACGTTTAACGACGAACATTTTTATCGGTAACGACAACGTCATCTCAAAATATAGTTTCAAGCCATAAAAGCACAAATTTGGTCATTTCGCGGTCTTGTCAACGATGGCAAACAAATGAACAAAAAATTAAAAGCGCACGTGCAGAGCGTGCAAAGCTATTGTTTTTGCCAATTGTTTTTGACCACCAAATATGCAAATTGCTGACGTTCTCGTTGCTGTTGATGTCGCTGTCGTCGTTGCTAAAGATCTCTATTGATACTGTGAAAATCATTTAACTCTCTGATAAAGTTAGGCTGTACCTGACAAACACATTAATAAAACAAAAAATGTAAATTTATCCTCACAGCAGTACAGCCAGTCTTGCATCATTATATTGTGACTACATTCTAATGCAAACATGTTGTCTCGGTTAAAATCACTATCGATTATCATGTGCGTGAAAACTGAAATTTTTTGGTTCTCGTATTTTTTCGGCCTATCCAACAATCTTTACTAACATACAAGCTATTACACACTCACTCAACGGGAGATTGTGGGCTAAGCCTGTGCAGGCTTCAAAAGGTAAAACAATGCGAGACTTCCTAAGGTCCGATTTAAGGCCGATTTATAATTACACGGTACGATTTTTGTCGCATGCGACAACGGCTCACGACAGAGCCACTACGATTGTTGTGGACGTCAGAAAAAATGTAGTAGCATTTTAAAATGGGTTTAAAACGCTGCGACAATCGTAATTCGTGTCGTAGGCCTGTCGTAAGCTTCTCGCATGCGACAAAAATCGTATCATGTAAACCGGCCCTAAAACCTCCTTTTTGTATACTTGTCCGTTACAGCTTAATTTTTCAATTTTCATCAATCTCGACCCCTGAGCTCTTCTCTTGACAGAGCGAGAGAAGAGCTCTGGGGAACCCTGAACCAAAGTGTTTTCTCATTGGTTTTCGTGAACAACAATCAAAATCGTCTCTAATTGGTGCATTCATGTTAGCACGAGGCTGTGAGAACACTACGGCGCATGTTCTCCTACATAGAGTTTCCAAGAGCCTTGGGTCGATCCGAGGCTCTGGTGACGAGAATGAATTTTCATATGAAAAGTTATAAGAATTTTTTCCAATTGTTATATGAGAAGTTATGAGACTTTTGTTTCCTCTTAAAGCTCTTTGTTTAAGTAAGCCAGATGCACAAAATGCCTCTGCATTTAGGTAAAGGTAAATGTACACCTTATTTAACGTCGGAAGTTCCTTTACCCTCTAGAGCGAGGGTATTCTCCCAGGAAGCCGATAGTGCGTTCATTTTACCTCCCTCTTTCCATCAGTACTCCGTTTTAAGGGTATTTAATGCTATCTGAAGCTACGCAGAATGGAAGAAGTCGAAGCAAGGATGTGAGGTTACTAAGAATCCAACTGGGGATCTCTCGCAAAGAAGGCCGCGCACCAACCAACCGTGCAATCCTTACTCTTATATTTATACCGATATGTGATCCTCTTTGTAGGTAAAATTCCTCTACCTTGGACAGACCTGGCTCTCGGGAAGTTTTGGTGCAGTAACTTGCAAGTTTGTCCATTTCGCCGGAGTCCTATCAATAGCTGCCTCCATAATCACGCTCGTATTTATCTCGGTGGATCGCTATTTCGCCATCCTTCATCCTTTTGCTCACATTCCTGCTATTCGCAACACCAAACTGATCACCTGTGTCATTTGGATCTCTTCCTCGCTGTACTTCTCGTTGTATCTGGTGTTATATGACAGCGTCCCTGCTGATAAAGGTGACAAATGGGAGTGCAAAATGGTTTGGACTTACTTGTCCAACAACCACGAAACGCGGTCCAAGATTGGGAGGGTCTTTTTCATGATCACGTTTGTGGTGCTTTATTTAATCCCACTGGCTGTTATAGCGGCGCTTTATATTCGCATTGGGCGCCACTTGTGGTCACGCAAGACTCCCGGTGAGTCTACGGCGCATCAGGAACGTCAAAACCAGACGTCAAAGCGTAAAGTGTTGCGCATGCTCATTATAGTCGTCTTGACATTTGCACTCTGTTGGTTGCCGGCCCATATCATACATTTGATGGCTCACTATTACACGGACACTTTTTTAGAGCTTGTGAAAGTCGGCCACTTGGAAGCAAGTTTTTTCTTCCTCTCGCATGCCAATAGCGCCATTAATCCCTGCCTGTACATCTTTCTCAATGAGAGATTTAATCACGAATTCAAAAACATTCTTCGAAGACTTTGTTGTCGTCCAACACTGAACTGATATTCTACCCAGCAAAAGTAATCCCGTTAAATCCAATCCAGTCCATTCGAAAGAACTACGTGGCGCACAAACGTACAATTACTATATTTTTAGTTTTGGAAGCACTGAAGGGATTCCTGACGGGAATCCTCCATTTATGGATGACCAAAAAAAAATAGTGCCCATTTGACTTCGATCATCTTATCTCTTTTCGTTGAACCGGGGATAGAGTTTTGAGCCAAACTGGCAATTTTGTATCGTTGTCCCTTGCACCTTTAAGCGATAGCCACTTCAGAGCTACCTTAAATTTTCGATAATTTAAGATAGCCCTAAATTGGTTCCCAAGAATTTTTTTTAACTTTGCAGATAATGGTATCTCAAATTGCTAATTACTATTTTACAATAAAAAATGGGGTTCACCGAGTTCATTTTTGAGATATAAGCAAGTAAAGACGAAATATAGGGTATTTTTGGAGAGCTTTCATGTTGCCATGGTAACCTATTACGTCAAAATAGTGAGAGCATTTTGTTAAGCAATAATTGGTGTTTGGTATGGTATTATAACATTTCTTTTACGTGATACAGTTTTGTAGTGACAACCCTTCTAACAAAAAGGTCCTAAAAAGTAATGAAACTGGTAACTGGTTCCAGCCACCTTAAGTCGTTTTGTTTCCTGTAACAAAATTAATTTTATGACGCGTACATTGACTTTATATGGTCACAGTAACGCTTTATGGCAAAAGCAGGGTGTCGATTTTAATGAACATCATGGTTAATCCCCAACAAAGATGGCTGAACCAATGAGTCGAGAATTGCGTTATCCAATGATCAATATTTAAAAATGAAAAAAGGCTCAAAGAAGAATACTGAAACAGAAAATTACAAATTTTCCATAAACCAAGTGGTCTAACTGTCGCTACATTTTTCTTGAGGAATTTTAGCTAGGGAATAGTTATGTCACGCTTTGGCTGGGCTTTTCGTCCTTGATTACTGGTTTGTTGTCGTTTCTATTTCTATTCCCCGGCCGTTCCTTCCCAATATCGAATCGGGGTACAAATACAGGAAGGTGTGCGAAGCAAACGAAGACGGAAGGAAATAAATACGTGAATTATCATTATATAAATAAAACAAGCGCTTTCTCCAACTTAAGTTACCGATGCAATCACTTTTCCATGTGACACCGCAGCAGTCGAATTACTGAAACTGGTGCTGTCCTCCGGACGTTCTGGCAGAATCCGCCATCTCGTTTAGAGTGGACTTTAGAATCATGGGATATATTATTCATGGAGAAATCCGCTGAATTACATCACGACTGACTCTACTGCTTTTACTTAAGGTTCCGAAGAAAATGCACGGGGCGTTCTAGAAAATCCTCTAAATGAGCGCTTTCACAGATTAACTAAGAGGTCGAAGTTACCCATTTCACAGCAATCAAACATGACAAGATCTCTGATTATGGTGGTCAGGTAGTCTGCAACCCTTGTTACAGTTCATTTAAAATGAAAATCACGACTATTCTACAAAAAGTGCTCTACAGGCTGCTGTTTAAAAGGCGACTTGTCTCCCTCCTAAATGATAAAATGCGATGATTATATCTTGTGTTGCTCGATGACGCGCTATAAGAGAAGTGGTACCTTTTGTAAGTGTAGATCAAAAGTAAAAGATAAGCTGTTGAGGTGGATAAAACTATTTGAATATATATGTAATAAAGAGCCCTATAGCTACACAAAATCTGTCTTTTTGGTTTCTTTGTCTCTGCGATCCTAGGTCATAAATTAAGAATCCTTAGGATCTACTTCTCTACGTTGTCGTTTATAAGACCCCGTAAAATTGATGTTATTTTCTATTTTTGACAGCTGGCTTGGAACAAGGGCCCACGAGCTCCCGTTGCCATCTCAGATTCTTTAGTGGTATCCCAGTGGCCTCTATTGTTCAACAAAACCTCCTCTCCTACAGTAAAGTGACCGGAGGAAAAATGTTTATATCAAAAAATTTAAATATTGAATTTGAATGATTTTTGTCCCCATCGATTTAAACACATGATTTTTTTGGTCCTCAAAGTTAAGCTCAAATAACGTGGAATGACACTCCCCCTTTGAAGCCCTCTTCACGATCGACCGCAGTTTTATCTCCATTTGTCAGTTTAAAATGTAAGTGCCGTCTGTCAAAGACTAAGATTCCATAACCTTGACAACCTTCGAATCTCTGCTTTTTTTCAAGATTCCCAATCGAATGTTTCTTTCCTTTACTTGACAAAGTTTTTGTTCAATGCAATGTTTTAAACATTTAAAACATCAACGAAACAAAGAATAACGCTTTTCCAGTGATAAAATTGGTATCCTGCGGTTTTCTTACAAATACGAACAAAAAGGGGTATTTACAAATCCAAAAGATAAACACCAACCCAATATATAAGAGTTTTAAAATAATCATCCCCGCAACTACAAAGACCAAAACTTATTCAATTGATACTTATTCCGTTTTTGGGGTCAGAAGTTTTTTTTTCATTTGCTTTCAATGAATGGTTAATTTGCATTCAGTTTGAACTGTTTGCTTTAATTATCATTACAATAAAACACATGTTCCTTGAATCATTGAAAACAATGGACCTGCAAAAGATAAAGGTACAAATGAATTCTGTGAGGGTCATGTTATTATCTCTAGAACTTTGTTTATGTGGAATTTTTATACCGGCCAACTAACAAAAATGACCCCTCCGATATATAATTCCGACGTAGCTCGATTAGTCATTCAATTGGTGATAAGCCAAGTAGATGTTTAAGCTAGGATTTGTTTGCTTAAAAGAGCTAAGACATATCTTAATAATCGGGTAAGGAATCTATTATATAATACATTAATTCGGCCGTTATTTGAATATTGTTGCACAGTGTGGGAAAACACCAAAAATGAAAATTTACTTCGAATATTGAGAGTCCAAAAGCGTTTTGCCAGCCTAATCGTAGATGCTAGGTTTTCTGATAATTCTGTTCAACTTTTTAGTAAGCTTGGCTGGTTACCTATTGATGATGTCATACGAATGAGAAATGTTTAACGCACAAGATTATTAATGGCTGTTGCCCTCAGTACTTTAAAGATTATATTTTCTATGTTAATGATAAGCATAGACATGATACAAGGGCGTCAGCAAATAACAATTTATTCATACCCCTTTTTCGTACCATTCCTGGTCTACGCAGCGTCAAATCAATTTTCCTTCCCCCCCCCCCCCCCCCTCTCTCTGATTTTACTTTCTTGTTGATGGCGGATGTGCCCTCAACTTTGCTGGGATCATGTCTTCTCAGTAATCGCGACACGACATTCTCTGAGCGTGAGGAAAATAATCGTCTTGCAGTAATGACTCAGGTGACTAGAAGATAAACAGCGTTATTTATTTCTCCTGTTTCCTCTACTGTGTTATCGATCAATGATAAGCAGGGTGGCCATTTAGAATATCATTGCGTGCTTTTTATTACAAACGACTTCATAAAAAGGAAAAGAAAGGAAAGGAAATTTATTGAAAGTGTCTAACCGTTCTAGCGCTGGAGTCCTGGAGCACTAACTTGGGACACTGTAAACTGAAGTCAACAATTAATGTTGGTTTGTTTCAATTGCGAGCTTGCAAACAAGAAACAATCCATGTCACAAACCATACAGTATACGAATAAATAAATTTCTCAGTTCAGGATGAAACCCTTTTCGGAAGAACCTTTTCCGTGAATAATTAAGCACAAAATAGACAAGCTTTCTTTCAAGTAATTCTTCACTGTCACATTTCCACTTTTTTTTTACCTGAAGACTGTGCAAAGTTGAGTACAAAATAAATGCAAATTGCCAGACAACTGAGATGCGACTTCAGTAACAATGTGATGCATTCAAGGCGTTCGACTCCTTTTAAACGCATATGGAATTTGCCATTTGGTTTCAGTCTTGTATATAACACCACAGTTAGCCAAACAACGTTAGAAAAAAAGCTCATCTGATGATATCCGACCGCAAAAGATGCAATTGTTGTCGAAGACCATTACTCGTCGCTCTGAAGATTGCAGATATTTGTTTTTCACCGCCTGTCTTGTTTATCCGATTGGCTATTCATTATTGAGCTCCATAAGGGTATCTTTTTTTAAAGATCCACTAAAACGCTGCCATTGCAGGTTAAGTTAAATATTCTACTGTGTCCACCGGATAAAATACATGCATTTGTAGTACCCCCTCAAACTTACCAGACATGCACGCACAATACTCTACACACCATGACACTACTTAGTAGGGGAGGGACAGGAAAGACTTTTCATGACACGGGAAACAAATGAAACGCAGATTACGACTGGGTTTGGCAACCCAGTAATAAAGCGAGTTAAGATCAATATTATACTGCGGCAAGAGATTATAAAGGTAAGAGAAGTAATCCCTCATACTGGCCCCATTCCCTTTATCTTGGAAGGAACGAGTTATGTAACCGACAGGATTTTGTACAGAATGGCAAATGGAAGACTATAGTCAACTGAGTACGATCTCTCTGACTTTAATAAACGCACTCTCGGTTTCCTTTGCGGGATTAAAATATGATGACTTAATTCTTATATGGTGATAAAGTAGACAGATAGAGCTTTACAACAGTACCAAACATGAAAGGAAAGTTGAATCAAGCGTCCGATAAAAATTTTTGAACCCGTGTTATCGGATTCAAGTGAATTTGCAAAGCACGTATGTTAAATATAGCTGTCTCCTTAAAGAAAAAGATTTAACACGGTTTCGTCTGTGGCACAACCTTGATGTGGTATCATTGAAAACTAGACAATTAAGCGATTTCAGTTATTGATGTTTGAAGCCTGTATCTTGAAAGGATCGAGTTTTATAAGCGACAGAATTTTGTAAACAT
>NC_090879.1:22571925-22581925 GCF_036669935.1 Montipora foliosa
CTGCTCTTTCTGAAAACTGTGTATCAATATTTATTTGCTTTTTCATCAATATTTGTTTTGCATAAAGCACGCTAACAGAATCTGTACCTTGCTGAGTTCGCATTTGTTAGCGTTAATAGTATTTTCGGTCAGATGTTTCTGTTTTTTATGAGGGGTTTATTGTTTTGGTCTCCCATCCCAACACTAACCCCGCGAAACAGGGCTTGACTTCAGTGAAGTTTAGTATTACAAAGTTTTCGGATGCTCATAGGGCACACTTGTGGTGAAAAGAAGTTGTGAGGGAACTTGAAAATTATCAACATGTCAGCCCAGAAGCCAATGTTTCTCGCTTCTCTTTTATTTGTTATTCTTCAGAGACTGGAATGCTGTATTTCAATACCACACAATTCAGTGCCTTCTGATTTTCTGTAGCACGTACCACAGGCAAGCCAGTGTATGCTTCACAGAAGCATCTAGTTGGAAGTAGAGTACGAAAGAGGTTACTTTTATTTTCGTCGTCAGCGCTTCTCGCGCTCGCCAGCTGTTTGCTGAATTTTCTTGGCAAAAAATCAAGTGCAAAAATTCCTCTTCTCCCAGGGTACCGCTCTGATTGATTTTGCCGTCGGAAAATGACAATTGATTAAAACTGTCAGCAATGAAACTGACCAAAGTGCACTTCAAGAAACATCTCGCATCCAAAATAACCTCGGAAGGAAAGGTTTTGTTTGTTTGAATGCACAGTCGGTGATTGAGACAAGGGGTTGGTTTCAATTTTAAAATGCTGTGGCCGTGTTTAAAGAATGCTTTTTCAGGTCGCTCAGCGAGTGGTAGCCGCAAATTGCTTGCTTGTTCCATTGTCAGTGTGCTACATAATTACATTTACTCCTGGTTCCTGGTTTGATCGAATCACTACCCATCACTCAATGGAGAATTAACCGCTGTTCTGGGGAATAATGAGTTAAAATAACCCCGTTGTCACATACAGGAGAGGAAGATCTGTAAGACATACGCTTGTGATGGCTAAACGATCCCTTGAATGAAGACTAACGAAGACGAATCATCACGGAGATGTCTCTGTGCACTTCTGGCTACCCTCAATAATTAGGCATTATCTATATTCCCGAAGAACCTTCATTGTAGAAGGGTGCACTTGCATCTAACAAAAAACGTTTTTTGCAAATTGCAAATTTGCAAATTGTGAATTGGACTGTCGCAGACAAAGAAATGTCACACTTTTAGTGTGAGTTCATGAAAAATTCCTCAATTCTTCTCGACATGGATCTGCAGAACAATCCACAGTTCTGTAAGTTGCTTTATTGACAATCCCCACGGTTTTCGACATCAGCACCTACACCGCTTATCAAAATAATCGAAGGTTTTGGGAAGACTTATTACCAGGACTGTAGCATGAATCTTATATTTTTGAGCTGTTAGATGTTTTGTTTGCAGGTTTTGTCTTGGCCGCTATCCAAGATCGGGATGATGTTTGTAGTGATTAATCAGCGTATATAACAATTACTATTGATAAACTCTACTTTTTTATAAAAACCTTTCTTATAAGAACGTTAAAGGTAAGATGAACCAAAATTTTAAGAAAATTCCTCAGGTTGTTCATTTTCAATGCTTAAGTTTGAAGCCAAATTTAGCCAGAGTTGGTTGGCGCGACATCTTGCACGTGGCATCAGAGCAAGTCGCGCAAAGTATGTGACAAGCAACTTGATAATAAGCAAGCACTTTGATAAGTTTCCTGGTCACGTCCGCATTAAGAAGATATAACAAATTTCAGTCTAAGCTCCAAAATTAGACGTTCTTATTTTTTATAATGATAGAGAAGATCACGAAGAATTTCCTTCCCTCAACCATGTTACTGAAAGTGATCCGACAAGTTCGACGATAAATTACGGATTATCAATGAAATGAAGAAGGAATAAGCTTCGCACTTGCTGAAGTGAAATAACAACTCTATTCGACACTGATTTAGGTTATCTTTGCGTGCCGTAGAACCCTGCTACTCAAAACATGATGAGAGAATAACAAACTTGACAATTGACCTGTGGATCTCTTTATATTACGTTCTCGAAACATTCTTCAAACCTTCATGATATACATCACGACTTCCTTGGACAAAATGGTACATTCCGATGATAAACAATAATTTTGTGTTTGTATTATTCAGTTTTGGTCATCAAACAGAAGTCGAAATGCTCTTTTCTCAGACATTGCCGGATAATTCGAGATGCAGGACTGCAATGTACAAATTGTTAATTATTTTGTCCTTGTTGCCGTGGTTGTCGACGCCAACTAATGTGAGCCCTGCTTGCATCCGGTCTGGACGACCACACCCCCAGTGAGAGACACAATAATTGCAGTTTGTATTATTCAGTTTCGTTCATCAAATAGAAGTCGAAATGCTCTTTTCTTAGACATTGCTGGATAATTCGAGATGCAGGACTGCAATGTACAAATTGCCTAATTATTTTGTCCTTGTTGCTGTGGTTGTCGACGCCAACTAATGTGAGCCCTGCTTGCATCCGGTCTTGACGACCACACCCCCAGTGAGAGACACAATAATTGCAGTTTGTATTATTCAGTTTCGTTCATCAATTAGAAGCCGAATCCCTGACATGTAACTGAATGTTTTTGAGACTATCGTCGGAGAATTTGAGATAAACTTGTAATATGCAAATTGCCAGTGTGAAATAATAATTGCCGTTTGTTAGTCCTGTGTCCGTTTCTCAGTTGTGTTTGAGGAAAAGTTGTTGGCAATTTACGTATGTAATTCTTTTTTCACGTCACAACACTTACTTCACGATGCTCTCCGCCACGTTCTTTTTTTTAGTTTTCATTGTACGGTTTTGATTCTGACGGATTTCATTGGAGTATTACATCAAGTAGTTAAGCACGCTCAAGTATAGGTAAGTAAACTACATGAGGAGCTTAAGCCGACTCAGGAATTCTCGGCTGGACGTCTCCTGACGGTGTAGATATCCATCAACAAAGGCTAAAAACATAACACAAAAGGTGTTTCGTATTCAGAAAAGTGTTAAAGCATTTAGGATCGATCAGATTGTACTGTGAACTTACGTTAAGCAGAAAAAAGTAGTTAATTTTTTATTGAATGACCATATTTAGGGGCGAGATGAATTGTGTGGGGAACACAAATCTATTTCAGTTCGTTTGCACGTATCGACAGTGGCCGTTAGTGCTGGGACACGGAACCATTTTTCGTTCTATAGGATCTCTCACCCGGGGAAAAATGGTACAGGTCGCCGTCGTCTCTCGCCGACCAGCACTACTTCGACGCTCCTCGCCGCTGGTGAGCGAGAAGACCTCTGGCATCCAGGGTAAAATGTTAGCCAATTTGTCGAAGGAAAGTTTTTTCAGCTCTTTCGAAGAGAGATTTGTCGCCTTCAAGTCGGTAATTTTTTGCGGGAAAATGGTGATCACGTTTCGAAATTCGGCGGGTCTAATCTGCACATCGCAGGTCACAGGTTGCAGTCATTGTTTCACCAATACAGAAAACTTTTCTTTCGGCCTAATTAGGCCTAAGGTTAGCTTTTAAGAATGTTTAGGATACTTTCTGTATTGGTGAAACAATGACCTGCAACCTGTGACCTGCGACCTGCGACCTGCGACCTGCGACCTGCGACCTGCAGATTAGACTCGCCGTCCGAAATTCTGGTAAAAACGTGGACGAAGCTTACGGAATAACTTTGGTTGGCCTCTTTGGGGGGATTAATTGAGCAGTCTTCGTCTGAATGTCATCGATTTCTGTATTCATGTTTTCAAACGAGTTATGGAGGCAGTAAACAATGTTGACGTCGGGGAATTCGGTGCTGGAAGCCTTCCCGGTATACAGGCTCACGCTCAAACGTTGAGGTAAAATAATTGCTGTTATGTAGGTTCAATTTCATCAGATATCAGGATATCATGATAGCAGCTAGGAAATTGATAAGTCTGTGATTAATATTGAATGTGCCTCCTTGTGACATGCTGGGAAATCAATTAGCCCGGAATGAAAAGCTACAACTGACAATTGGGCATTCTAAATTTCCCATTTCCTCAGTTATTGAGTTCCATAAGTATAAAACTTAAAAATGGTTTGCTTTAAAATCAGAAAAGAACCAATTCACCGTTGCTGTTGAGAAAAGTGTATGCCAGGCAAAACAAGTTGCATCTCGGTAGCCTGAAAGTTAACTGACAAAATAATTTGCCTGTATTTAAATTAACAAATACACCAATACATCACTAACGTTTCATGTTTAACCGGAGAATTATGTTCGAAGGTGTAATAGCTGTTGAGTTTTATTCCTCAGTTATCGAGTTCCATAAGTATAAAACTTTAAAATGGTTTGCTTTAAAATCAGAAAAGAACAATTTCACCGTTGCTGTTGAGAAAAGTGCATGCCAGGCAAAGACAAGTTGCATCTCGGTAGCCTGAAAGTTAACTGACAAAATAATTTGCCTATGTTTAAATTAACAAATATACCAATACATCACTAAAGTTTCATGTTTAACCGGAGAATTATGTACAAAGGTGAAATAGCGGTTGAGTTTTATTCCTCAGTTATCGAGTTCCATGAGTATAAAACGTAAAAATGGATTGCTTTAAAATCAGAAAAGAACCAATTCACCGTTGCTGTTGAGAAAAGTGTATGCCAGGCAAAACAAGATATATCTCGGTAGCCTGAAAGTTAAGAAATAATTTGCCTGTGTTTAAATTAACAAATACACCAATCCATCACTAACGTTTCATGTTTAACCGGAGAACTAGGGAAGCAGATGTTCGAAGGTGTAATAGCCGTTGAGTTTTATTCCTCAGTTGTCGAGTTCCATGAGTATAAAACGTAAAAATGGATTGCTTTAAAATCAGAAAAGAACCAATTCACCGTTGCTGTTGAGAAAAGTGTATGCCAGGCAAAACAAGATATATCTCGGTAGCCTGAAAGTTAAGAAATAATTTGCCTGTGTTTAAATTAACAAATACACCAATACATCACTAACCGATTTCATGTTTAACCGGAGAATTATGTACGAAGGTGTAATAGCTGTTGAGTTTTATTCCTCAGTTATCGAGTTTCATAAGTATAAAACTTAAAAATGGATTGCTTTAAAATCAGAAAAGAACCAATTCACCGTTGCTGTTGAGAAAAGTGTATGCCAGGCAAAACAAGTTGCATCTCGGTAGCCTGAAAGTTAAGTGACAAAATAATTTGCCTGTGTTTAAATTAACAAATATACCAATACATCACTAACGTTTCATGTTTAACCAGAGCATTATGTACGAAGGTGTAATAGCTGTTGAATTTTATTCCTCAGTTATCGAGTTCCATGAGTATAAAACTTAAAAATGGTTTGCTTTAAAATCAGAAAAGAACCAATTCACCGTTGCTGTTGAGAAAAGTGTATGCCAGGCAAAACATGTTGCATCTCGGTAGCCTGAAAGTTAACTGACAAAATAATTTGCCTGTGTTTAAATTAACAAATATACCAATACATCACTAACGTTTCATGTTTAACCGGACAATTAGGGAAGCAGATGTTCGAAGGTGTAATAGCTGTTGAGTTTTATTCCTCAGTTATCGAGTTCCATAAGTATAAAACTTAAAAATGGATTGCTTTAAAATCAGAAAAGAACCAATTCACCGTTGCTGTTGAGACAAGTGTATGCCAGGCAAAACAAGTTGCATCTCGGTAGCCTGAAAGTTAACTGACAAAATAATTTGCCTGTGTTTAAATTAACAAATACACCAATACATCACTAACGTTTCATGTTTAACCGGAGCATTATGTACGAAGGTGTAATAGCTGTTGAGTTTTATTCCTCAGTTATCGAGTTCCATAAGTATAAAACTTAAAAATGGATTGCTTTAAAATCAGAAAAGAACCAATTCACCGTTGCTGTTGAGAAAAGTGTATGCCAGGCAAAACAAGTTATATCTCGGCAGCCTGAAAGTTAAGAAATAATTTGCCTGTGTTTAAATTAACAAATACACCAATCCATCACTAACGTTTCATGTTTAACCGGAGAATTATGTACGAAGGTGTAATAGCTGTTGAATTTTATTCCTCAGTTATCGAGTTCCATGAGTATAAAACTTAAAAATGGTTTGCTTTAAAATCAGAAAAGAACCAATTCACTGTTGCTGTTGAGAAAAGTGTATGCCAGGCAAAACATGTTGCATCTCGGTAGCCTGAAAGTTAACTGACAAAATAATTTGCCTGTGTTTAAATTAACAAATATACCAATACATCACTAACGTTTCATGTTTAACCGGACAATTAGGGAAGCAGATGTTCGAAGGTGTAATAGCTGTTGAGTTTTATTCCTCAGTTATCGAGTTCCATAAGTATAAAACTTAAAAATGGATTGCTTTAAAATCAGAAAAGAACCAATTCACCGTTGCTGTTGAGACAAGTGTATGCCAGGCAAAACAAGTTGCATCTCGGTAGCCTGAAAGTTAACTGACAAAATAATTTGCCTGTGTTTAAATTAACAAATACACCAATACATCACTAACGTTTCATGTTTAACCGGAGCATTATGTACGAAGGTGTAATAGCTGTTGAGTTTTATTCCTCAGTTATCGAGTTCCATAAGTATAAAACTTAAAAATGGATTGCTTTAAAATCAGAAAAGAACCAATTCACCGTTGCTGTTGAGAAAAGTGTATGCCAGGCAAAACAAGTTATATCTCGGCAGCCTGAAAGTTAAGAAATAATTTGCCTGTGTTTAAATTAACAAATACACCAATCCATCACTAACGTTTCATGTTTAACCGGAGAATTATGTACGAAGGTGTAATAGCTGTTGAATTTTATTCCTCAGTTATCGAGTTCCATGAGTATAAAACTTAAAAATGGTTTGCTTTAAAATCAGAAAAGAACCAATTCACCGTTGCTGTTGAGAAAAGTGTATGCCAGGCAAAACATGTTGCATCTCGGTAGCCTGAAAGTTAACTGACAAAATAATTTGCCTGTGTTTAAATTAACAAATATACCAATACATCACTAACGTTTCATGTTTAACCGGACAATTAGGGAAGCAGATGTTCGAAGGTGTAATAGCTGTTGAGTTTTATTCCTCAGTTATCGAGTTCCATAAGTATAAAACTTAAAAATGGTTTGCTTTAAAATCAGAAAAGAACCAATTCACCGTTGCTGTTGAGAAAAGTGTATGCCAGGCAAAACAAGTTGCATCTCGGTAGCCTGAAAGTTAACTGACAAAATAATTTGCCTGTGTTTAAATTAACAAATACACCAATACATCACTAACGTTTCATGTTTAACCGGAGCATTATGTACGAAGGTGTAATAGCTGTTGAGTTTTATTCCTCAGTTATCGAGTTCCATAAGTATAAAACTTAAAAATGGATTGCTTTAAAATCAGAAAAGAACCAATTCACCGTTGCTGTTGAGAAAAGTGTATGCCAGGCAAAACAAGTTATATCTCGGCAGCCTGAAAGTTAAGATATAATTTGCCTGTGTTTAAATTAACAAATATACCAACCATCACTAACGTTTCATGTTTAACCGGAGAATTAGGGAAGCAGATGTTCGAAGGTGTAATAGCCGTTGAGTTTTATTCCTCAGTTATCGAGTTCCATAAGTATAAAACGTAAAAATGGATTGCTTTAAAATCAGAAAAGAACCAATTCACCGTTGCTGTTGAGAAAAGTGTATGCCAGGCAAAACAAGTTGCATCTCGGTAGCCTGAAAGTTAACTGACAAAATAATTTGCCTGTGTTTAAATTAACAAATACACCAATACATCACTAACGTTTCATGTTTAACCGGAGCATTATGTACGAAGGTGTAATAGCTGTTGAGTTTTATTCCTCAGTTATCGAGTTCCATAAGTATAAAACTTAAAAATGGATTGCTTTAAAATCAGAAAAGAACCAATTCACCGTTGCTGTTGAGAAAAGTGTATGCCAGGCAAAACAAGTTATCTCGGCAGCCTGAAAGTTAAGAAATAATTTGCCTGTGTTTAAATTAACAAATACACCAATCCATCACTAACGTTTCATGTTTAACCGGAGAATTATGTACGAAGGTGTAATAGCTGTTGAATTTTATTCCTCAGTTATCGAGTTCCATGAGTATAAAACTTAAAAATGGTTTGCTTTAAAATCAGAAAAGAACCAATTCACCGTTGCTGTTGAGAAAAGTGTATGCCAGGCAAAACATGTTGCATCTCGGTAGCCTGAAAGTTAACTGACAAAATAATTTGCCTGTGTTTAAATTAACAAATATACCAATACATCACTAACGTTTCATGTTTAACCGGACAATTAGGGAAGCAGATGTTCGAAGGTGTAATAGCTGTTGAGTTTTATTCCTCAGTTATCGAGTTCCATAAGTATAAAACTTAAAAATGGATTGCTTTAAAATCAGAAAAGAACCAATTCACCGTTGCTGTTGAGACAAGTGTATGCCAGGCAAAACAAGTTGCATCTCGGTAGCCTGAAAGTTAACTGACAAAATAATTTGCCTGTGTTTAAATTAACAAATACACCAATACATCACTAACGTTTCATGTTTAACCGGAGCATTATGTACGAAGGTGTAATAGCTGTTGAGTTTTATTCCTCAGTTATCGAGTTCCATAAGTATAAAACTTAAAAATGGATTGCTTTAAAATCAGAAAAGAACCAATTCACCGTTGCTGTTGAGAAAAGTGTATGCCAGGCAAAACAAGTTATATCTCGGCAGCCTGAAAGTTAAGAAATAATTTGCCTGTGTTTAAATTAACAAATACACCAATCCATCACTAACGTTTCATGTTTAACCGGAGAATTATGTACGAAGGTGTAATAGCTGTTGAATTTTATTCCTCAGTTATCGAGTTCCATGAGTATAAAACTTAAAAATGGTTTGCTTTAAAATCAGAAAAGAACCAATTCACCGTTGCTGTTGAGAAAAGTGTATGCCAGGCAAAACATGTTGCATCTCGGTAGCCTGAAAGTTAACTGACAAAATAATTTGCCTGTGTTTAAATTAACAAATATACCAATACATCACTAACGTTTCATGTTTAACCGGACAATTAGGGAAGCAGATGTTCGAAGGTGTAATAGCTGTTGAGTTTTATTCCTCAGTTATCGAGTTCCATAAGTATAAAACTTAAAAATGGTTTGCTTTAAAATCAGAAAAGAACCAATTCACCGTTGCTGTTGAGACAAGTGTATGCCAGGCAAAACAAGTTGCATCTCGGTAGCCTGAAAGTTAACTGACAAAATAATTTGCCTGTGTTTAAATTAACAAATACACCAATACATCACTAACGTTTCATGTTTAACCGGAGCATTATGTACGAAGGTGTAATAGCTGTTGAGTTTTATTCCTCAGTTATCGAGTTCCATAAGTATAAAACTTAAAAATGGATTGCTTTAAAATCAGAAAAGAACCAATTCACCGTTGCTGTTGAGAAAAGTGTATGCCAGGCAAAACAAGTTATATCTCGGCAGCCTGAAAGTTAAGATATAATTTGCCTGTGTTTAAATTAACAAATATACCAACCATCACTAACGTTTCATGTTTAACCGGAGAATTAGGGAAGCAGATGTTCGAAGGTGTAATAGCCGTTGAGTTTTATTCCTCAGTTATCGAGTTCCATAAGTATAAAACGTAAAAATGGATTGCTTTAAAATCAGAAAAGAACCAATTCACCGTTGCTGTTGAGAAAAGTGTATGCCAGGCAAAGACAAGTTGCATCTCGGTAGCCTGAAAGTTAACTGACAAAATAATTTGCCTGTGTTTAAATTAACAAATATACCAATACATCACTAACGTTTCATGTTTAACCGGAGAATTATGTACGAAGGTGTAATAGCTGTTGAATTTTGTTCCTCAGTTATCGAGTTCCATAAGTATAATAAAACTTAAAAGTGGATTGCTTTAAAATCAGAAAAGAACCAATTCACCGTTGCTGTTGAGAAAAGTGTATGCCGGGCAAAACAAGTTGCATCTCGTTAGCCTGAAAGTTAAGATATAATTTGCCTGTGTTTACATTAATTTC
>NC_090879.1:22594425-22601925 GCF_036669935.1 Montipora foliosa
TTTTGACCACCAGATATGCAAATTGCTGACGTTCTCGTTGCTGTTGATGTCGCTGTCGTCGTTGCTAAAGATCTCTATTGATACTGTGAAAATCATTTAACTCTCTGATAAAGTTAGGCTGTACCTGACAAACACATTAATAAAACAAAAAATGTAAATTTATCCTCACAGCAGTACAGCCAGTCTTGCATTATTATATTGTGACTACATTCTAATGCAAACATGTTGTCTCGCTTAAAATCACTATCGATTATCATGTGCGTGAAAACTGAAATTTTTTGGTTCTCGTATTTTTTCGGCCTATCCAACAATCTTTACTAACATACAAGCTATTACACACTCACTCAACGGGAGATTGTGGGCTAAGCCTGTGCAGGCTTCAAAAGGTAAAACAATGCGAGACCTCCTAAGGTCCGATTTAGGGCCGATTTATAATTACACGGTACGATTTTTGTCGCATGCGACAACGGCTCACGACAGGGCCACTACGATTTTTGTGGACGTCAGAAAAAATGTAGTAGCATTTTAAAATGGGTTTAAAACGCTGCGACAATCGTAAGTCGTGTCGTAGGCCTGTCGTAAGCTTCTCGCATGCGACAAAAATCGTATCATGTAAACCGGCCCTAAAACCTCCTTTTTGTATACTTGTCCGTTACAGCTTAATTTTTCAATTTTCATCAATCTCGACCCCTGAGCTCTTCTCTTGACTAAGCGAGAGAAGAGCTCTGGGGAACCCTGAACCAAAGTGTCTTCTCATTGGTTTTCCTGAACAACAATCAAAATCGTCTCTAATTGGTGCATTCATGTTAGCACGAGGAGTGAGCAGGCCCCGTAAGTTTTTGGCTGTGAGAACCCTACGGCGCATGTTCTCCTACATAGAGTTTCCAAGAGCCTTGGGTCGATCCGAGGCTCTGGTGACGAGAATGAATTTTCATATGAAAAGTTATAAGAATTTTTTCCAATTGTTATATGAGAAGTTATGAGACTTTTTTTCCTCTTAAAGCTCTTTGTTTAAGTAAGTCAGATGCACAAAATGCCTCTGCATTTAGGTAAAGGTAAATGTACACCTTATTTAACGTCGGAAGTTCCTTTACCCTCTAGAGCGAGGGTATTCTCCCAGGAAGCCGATAGTGCGTCCATTTTACCTCCCTCTTTCCATCAGTACTCCGTTTTAAGGGTATTTAATGCTATCTGAAGCTATACAGAATGGAAAGAAGTCGAGGCAAAGATGTGAGGTTACTAAGAATCCAACTGGGGATCCCTCGCAAAGAAGGCCGCGCACTAACCAACTGTGCAATCCTTACTCTTATATTTATAGCGATATGTGATCCTCTTTGTAGGTAAAATTTTTCTACCTTGGACAGACCTGGCTCTCGGGAAGTTTTGGTGCAGTCACTTGCAAGTTTGTCAATTTCGCCGGAGTCCTATCAATAGCTGCCTCCATAATCACGCTCGTATTTATCTCGGTGGATCGGTATTTCGCCATCCTTCATCCTTTTGCTCACGTTCCTGTTATTCGCAACACCAAACTGATCACCTCTGTCATTTGGATCTCTTCCTCGCTGTACTTCTCGTTGTATCTGGTGTTATTTGACAGCGTCCCTGTTGATAAAGGTGACAAATGGGTTTGCAGAATGGTTTGGACTTACTTGTCCGACAACCGCGAAACGCAGTACCAGATTGGGAGGGTCTATTTCATGATCACGTTTGTGGTGCTTTATTTAATCCCTTTGGCTGTTATAGCGGTGCTTTATATTCGCATTGGGCGCCACTTGTGGTCACGCATGATTCCCGGTGAGTCTACGGCGCATCAGAAACGTCAAAACCAGACGTCAAAGCGTAAAGTGTTGCGCATGCTCATTATAGTGGTCTTGACATTTGCACTCTGTTGGTTGCCGACCCATATCATACATTTGATGATTTACTATTACACGGACACTTTTTTAGAGCTTGTGAAAGTCGGCCACTTGGATACAAGTTTTTACTTCCTCTCGCATGCCAATAGCGCCATTAATCCTTGCCTGTACATCTTCCTCAATCAGAGATTTAATCACGAATTCAAAAACATACTTCGAAGACTTTGCTGTCGTCCAACACTGAACTGATATTCTACCCAGCAAAAGTAATCCCGTTAAATCCAATCCAGTCCATTGGAAAGAACTACGTGGCGCACAAACGTACAATTACTATATTTTTCAGTTTTGGAAGCACTGAAGGGATTCCTGACGGGAATCCTCCATTTATGGATGACCAAAAAAAAACTGAAAGTGCTTATTTGACTTTGATCATCTTATCTCTTTTTCGTTGAACCGGGGATAGAGTTTTGAGCCAAACTGGCAATTTTGTATCGTTCTCCCTTGCAAACGCAGTTGAAAAGCGATTACAGGCCCACCTTTAAGCGACAGCCACTTCAGAGCTACCTTAAATTTTCAATAATTTAAGATAGCCCTAAATTGGTTCCCAAGAATTTTTTTTAACTTTGCAGATAATGGTATCTCAAATTGCTAATTACTATTTTACAATAAAAAATGGGGTTCACCGAGTTCATTTTTGAGATATAAGCAAGTAAAGACGAAATATAGGGTATTTTTGGAGAGCTTTCATGTTGCCATGGTAACCTATTACGTCAAAATAGTGAGAGCATTTTGTTAAGTAATAATTGGTGTTTGGTATGGTATTATAACATTTCTTTTACGTGATACAGTTTTGTAGTGACAACCCTTCTAACAAAAAGGTCCTAAAAAGTAATGAAACTGGTAACTGGTTCCAGCCACCTTAAGTCGTTTTGTTTCCTGTAACAAAATTAATTTTATGACGCGTACATTGACTTTACATGGTCACAGTAACGCTTTATGGCAAAAGCAGGGTGTCGATTTTAATGAACATCATGGTTAAGCCCCTACAAAGATGGCTGAACCAATGAGTCGAGAATTGCGTTATCCAATGATGAATATTTAAAAATGAAAAAAGGCTCAAAGAAGAACACTGAAACAGAAAATTACAAATTTTCCATAAACTTGCCGAGTGGTCTAACTGTCGCTGCAATTTTCGTGAGGAATTTTAATTCGGGAATAGTTATGTCATGCACTGGCTGGGCTTTTCGTCCTTCGTACTGGTTGGTATCGTTTCTATTTCTATTCCCCGGCCGTTCCTTCCCAATATCGAATCGGGGTACTAATGCAGGAAGGCGTGCGAAGCAAACGAAGACGGAAGGAAATAAATACTTGAATTATCATTATATAAATAAAACAAGCGCTATCTCCAACTTAAGTAACCAATGCAATCACTTTTCCATGTGACACCGCGGCAGTTGAACTACTGAAACTGCTGCTGTCCTCCGGACGTTCTGGCAGAATCCGCCATCTCGTTTGGAGTGAACTTTAGAATCATGGGATATATTATTCATGGAGAAACCCGCTGAATTACATTACTACTGACTCTAATGCACCTTTATAGAAAATCCTCTAAATGAGCGTTTTCACAAATCAACTTTGTTAAGAGGTCGAGGCAACCAGATCACAGCAATCAAACATAACAAGATCTCTGATTGCGGTGGTCAGGTAGTCTGCAACCCTTGTTACAGTTCATTTTAAGTGAAAATCATGACTCTTCTAAAAAAACGCTACTATTTAAAAGAAGACTTGTCTCCCTCCTAAATGATAAAATGCGATTATGATATCTTGTGTTGCTCGAAGACGCGCTGTAAGAGAAGTGGTGTCGATCAAAAGTAAAAGATAAGCTGTTGAGGTGGATAAAACTATTTGAATATATATGCAATAAAGAGCCCTATAGCTATGCAAAATCTGTCTTTTTGGTTTCTTTGTCTCTGCGATCCTAGGTCATAAAAGAATCCTGTAGGATCTACTTTTCTACAACCCTTTGCCACCATATCGTGTGATGGTGAAGCTTATTTAAAGAACATAGTTTTTTTATTTATAACGCGTTGTCGGTTTTAAGACCGTGTAAAATTGGTGTTTCTTCCTATTTCCAATAGCTGGCTTGGAACAAGGGCCCAGCTCTTGTTGGCATATTAGATTCTTCAGTGGTATCCCTGTGGCCTCTATTGTTCAAGAACCTCCTCTCCGTCAATAAAGTGACTGGAGGAAAACTGTTTATATCAGAAAAAAATGATTTATTGAATTTGAATGATTCTTGTCGCCTTCGATTTAAACACATGATTTTTTGGTCCTCGAAGTTAAGCTCAAATAACGTGGAATAACACTCTTCTTCACGATCGACCGTTTTATCTTCATTTGTTTAAAATTTAAGTGCCGTCTGTCAAAGACTAAAATTCCATAACCTTGACAACCAGCAAATTTCTTCAATCAAATGTTTCTTTCCTTTACAAAGTTTTTGTTTAATAAAATGTTTTAAACATTTAAGACATCAACGACACAAAGAATAACGAGAAAATGTTTGCTTTCCCAGCGGTAAAATTGGTATACTGCGGTTTTCTCACAAATACGAACAAAAGGAGGTATTTACAAATCCAAAAGATAAACACCAACCCAATATATAAGAGTTTAATAACCATGCCCGGAACTACTGAGATCAAAACTTATTCAATTGATATTTATTCCGGTTTTGGGGTCAGAAGCTGTTTTTTTCATTTGCTTTCAATGAATGGTTAATCTGCATTCGGTTTGATCTGTTTGCTTTAATTATCATTACAATAAAACACATGTTCTTTGAATCATTGGAAACAATGGACCCGCAAAAGATACAAATACAAAAGAATCCTGTGAGGGTCAGGTTATTTTCTCTAGAACTTCGTTTACGTCGGGCATTATTATACCGGCCAACTAAAAAAATGACCCCTCAGATATATAGCACCGACGTAGCTCGATTATTCACTCGATTAGTGAAAACCCAAGGAGATGCTCATAGGTACGTGCTGTTGTCATACGCAACGAACACCGAGTTCAAAAGCTTATTTTATTGTTCGTATCACTAGGAATGAGGCAAAGTACAAATTCTGCACCGAGAGTTCCGAATTTAAGTCCCGCCTTGAAACGTCGTTTTGTGAAGTACCTGAATGAAGTAATTAAAAATAACGCCCTAACATCAAGATAAACAGTTGTAAATAGCAGCATCCGTTGGACAGATGCTACAGAAAATGGGAAAAGCTCAAACGCTTCAATAAAAATTCAAAAAGGACGCCAGGGAAAAACACATTCGAAATTATCGAAGATTTAAGAAAAATCCAAAAACGTGGCAATACGGTGGATGAAACGATGCTTACTTGTACCGGCAGTTTTTTTTTTTGCATCAGTCTTGTTAGAAACTAAACCTGTTTCGCGGTTTCCTGTCCTCCACACCGAGGAAAAGGTTAAAACAATCTAACGTAATAAGTATAATGTGCTTTTTTCGCATCTGCTTGGCAAATAAGATACATTCGTATTTGCTAAAAGTTTAATTAGGTGATCACTTGGATGAATTGGTCTTTCAAAGTTTCGAACGTACCCGTCAATAAGTATCCGTATTTACTTTTAAGTGGAGTAAGAGAAAGCCTCATTTCCTTATTCCGTTATTCGATTGATACTTATGCGAAATTCTAAAAGCTGCAATTTGAATAAGTGTGTACTCGCACAGGACCGTTAAATCAAATAGCGTGGTCTCGTTCGAAAAAAGGTCTTCACCTTTTTCATATTTATGGGTGTGAGCAGGACTTGATAAGTAAAGCTGGATGCGAACATATGAATACTAAATTTTTTAGACGAATATTTTTACATGTCCCTTTGAAAGAGACAATGTTCCAAGAACAAAATACTGATTTTAATCGTTCACTGGTGAATTTGTTGCCGGAATGTCAAGTTTAACTTTTCCTGTTTTTCCTAAACAGCTTTTTGCGCCATTAATGTTAACCT
The DNA here is from genome assembly GCF_036669935.1 of Montipora foliosa. Lineage (NCBI taxonomy): Eukaryota > Metazoa > Cnidaria > Anthozoa > Scleractinia > Acroporidae > Montipora > Montipora foliosa. Next base: position 22,600,293 of record NC_090879.1, read on the forward strand.
CCTTGGAAAACGGTGGAAATTAGCAACAACGAGAACAATTATGGTATTTATACTCCCTCAAACGCTTCAAACACCTGAAACACCTGAAACTTTTGAAAGTATCCCTGTTCAAGTCAATTTTGTTGTTATTATTATCTTGTGGGAAGTTAAGGGAGCTTACATATCAAAAGTCGTAAAATCAGAAGTAAAATACGTAACCGTCGATTAAACTGGAGGCGTATCAAGGCGAATAGCTGACATTAAACAAATTAAAGAACTTGAACTTTGGAGCAAGAGGGTAAAGGGGAATGATGCTTTCTCCTAGAAGATAAGCTATAGTTTGACCTAGAAAAAAAATATTGACGGGCTTGTTAGATTCCAGAGCTGTTAAATGGTCTTTCGAGCTACTTTACGATATGGGTCGACATGACGAGTGACGGTTTTTTGAATTTCACAAGACGAATTTTCGAAAAAATGAACAGAGAAAGGACTGCTGACTTTGAACAACCCACACCAGAAACCTTAATATTGTAAAGAAAGCAAGAAGAACACTATTAATTTTCATTATAATTATAATATGTAGCCCCACCACAGATAATCATGATGAAACCCGCAACTTTGTTGTAAATACTGTTTTGAAGGTTTTGTCTTTTTCCGTGTGGACAGGTCACTATGAATTTTAAGGGCATAAACAGAGCTTTGCTGCTTTCAATAATAATTGCAGGCTTGAATTTATTCTGATTAATTTTAAGGTTCTATGTGAATGATCAGTCTAATCGCGCTAATTACGACCTGCCAACGTTAACAGTAATCCATATGAACTAATGACTTCATGCTCCAGGGTGAATTATGATCTAATACACGTACGTGACCTAAAAGTATTTAATATAAAAACGTACCCGATACGTTACTTGGCACATATATATGTGGGATCTTTGTGTAGTCTAAAGAGAAGAAAAGTTACCAACAATAATTTTGTAAAGAAGGCTGTGAAAGTTTTTTCGATACATCATTTACAATGTCAGTAGTTGGTCGCTTTTCCAATCACGAGATGAACTCAATCGAAAGGTTTTTGCCAAAACGGCATGAAAAAAAAATTGCCACACCTTAATCGATTGAACTCATTAACGTTTTACCCATTGCGTTAACTGATTCATTATCTACTATCGGGCTTTGAATTGAACAGAAAACTGTACCCATGAAGAAGATGAGTAGAAATCGCGCAAACAAACATCAGACTGTGGAAAGCAATGGTGTAAAACTAGCCTGTCTTGGAAAAAAGCTGTCTACATAAAAAATAGTAAAAGCTTCAAAGGCAAGTCTACAAAAAGGTTATAGCAGTAAATAATACTCTTCAACATACTCATAAGTTTCGTGTTTTGATGCAGCACTTCCAGTGAGTCCTTCATAGTGTTCAGACTAATGGAGAATTCCGCTGGGTTTAGGGATCTTGAATTGTCTTATTGTTATCCTTTTATTTCAGAGCTCAGTAATTTTTAACCGCAATGAGCAGCTGATAAGGTAACTTTATGTTGAGGAAGCCAATATGAACTGACCGGAAAAGGCTCCACTAGAAAGTTTGCCTTGCAATTTAGGAAATGACATTGGTTCATTACACTGTACATGTAGATGAAAGTTGGCGAAACTGTATCAA